>NC_056739.1:266983264-267053264 GCF_019279795.1 Protopterus annectens
GTTTCTTACTGAAATTGGTACACCATGTTTGCTGTAGCATAGACTAGATCCAGGCCTGCTGAATCTAGCTTTGTTTGTATGCTTGTTGTTTGTTTGCTTGTTATTTCCCTGAAACGCTAATACCACTTAAAACGCGGCTTTTCAGCGCTTCTGTGGATCCCTAGTAATATCTGCATTGCTTATTGTACTTATTTCCTTGTTTCACTTAAAAGAAAGTTACTGTTTGTTGTTTTTGCATTTAAGTTACCTGTAACACATTGCATTTAAGTTACCTGGCACTTGCTCACTAAAGCAATTATATAAGTCAGCACTAAAAAATTAAAAGCACTACACCCTCACAAACTCCCCTTGAGTACCTTGTTCCCCATTGGCCCTTTTTTTTCAATTATAAAGGAATTCCCAATACTATTCTAGTATGTCCAAAGGTCAGTTGTCAATCTCCTCTCTGGTCCAGCTGGTGAATCTGGGAATCTTGAGGCAATGTTACAACTCCCTCATGTACACAGACAACCCTCTCCTCCTCCCAACAAATTCCAACACATGTGAGAGATGCATCCATATAGCCAAACTGGAGGCTAAGCTCTCTCAACTCAGTACTGGCGTAACCAGTCAGGAGGAGAAAGAAACCACACTCACTACAATTCCAGTCTCACATAAACCTACCACGACAGCAAACCAAACACATAAACACACAAAAACATACTCGGAGGCTCTAAATAAAATCTGCCTAAGCAGCAGAGACCTCCAAAGCAGACACCCAAGCAACCACTACCCCAAAACAAAACACGTGCAACACATAGCTCACAAAGCCAGTGTGCCGAACAGTCACAACCCTTAAGGCTAAACAACACACCTGATACACTTGTAATAGGTGACTCTATCATCAGGCACACTGACGTCCCGCTCACCAGGCTGAACAAGGAGAAGGTCACGGTGAGCTGCCTGTCGGGCGCTAGGATCCGCCACATAACACAAGCACTCAGGTCACTCCAATGCAAGTACAAATATGACTCAGTCATTGTCCATGCTGGTGTGAATGACCTGAGATGTACCTCCCTGGACTACATGAAAAGAGACATAGAGGAGCTCTCTGAGCATGTGGCCCAGGCCGGTATGACCCTGACCTTGAGTAGCATCTTACCCTCACCAAGAATGATGCCACAATATGAAGACAAGCTGATAAATTTCAACAACTGGCTTAAGTATTGGTGTCATTCAAAGGGGATCCAATGCCTGTCAGCCTGGGATGACATGCTCAACAAGCCACGATGCTTCACTAGGGACGGCTTGCACCTGTCACCCCTGGGATTTTGGATATTGGCAAAGGCTCTTGCTACCCCCATAGTGCCTTTTTTAGGCAAGGCTCAAAAGACAAACCCACCTCCATAGGTATCACAAGAGATAAGAAACTAAGAGTAATGCTACTCAACACCAGAAGTCTAAACCTCAAGATGCATGCACTCGAAACTTTCCTTAGCATGGAGAACATCGATATCTGTGCTGTAACAGAAACCTGGTTCAAGGCTCCCGAGAGCACCCCAGCACTACCAGGTTATACCTCATACCATGCTTTTTGGCCCCAAAACTTGGACCAAGCCACAAAAGGAGGGGGAGTATCAATATTTGTCAAAGATACCCACACCTCCAGGTTGGTGGCACAGCACGAAGCATCAGAGACTATCCATGTGCAACTAACAGTGGGTAAAATTGCCTTCCAGTTTATAGCCTGCTACAGACCACCCTCCCAAACCCAGGAACCCCACTTGGCCTTCCTGAGAACACTGGAAAATATGAGGGTCTCTCCAAACACCATTATATTGGGCGACTTCAACTACTCAAACATAGACTGGGAGCATTACTCTAGCTCCAACACCCTAGCCCAAAGGTTCCTAGAATTTATAAACTCAAATGCTATGGAACAACTTGTTACCACTCCCACAAGAGGGGAAAACATACTGGACCTGATCATCACCAACATGGGGACTCTATGCTCCAGACCAGAAGTGTATCCCTCACTGGTAAGATCAGACCATAAACTAATCTCACTGGATATTCACATCCCAACCCCACCTCCTGCCCAGAAAACCACAGTGAAAAACATCTCTAAAGCAAATTTCGCACTCCTCAATACCGAGGTGGAATCCTTCAAAGCCCCCGGGCTTGTGGAAAATATGGCCCAGACCGCAGAATTCTTTATAAATGCATTCTATGAACACCTTCAGGAATGCATGGATCATGCAATCCCAAATAAAACCAAGACCCAATCCTCCAAAGGCAGATGTCCTGTCTGGTGGACCTCAGCCATAAACAAACTATACAATAGATGGAGGAAGCTACTAAATGATAGAGCAAAATCCCAAAAAGGGAAGGCATCTCTGATCAGTATTAGCAAAAAACTACGGGCACTCATAAAATCCTCTAAGGCCAGCTTCGAGAGAAAAATTGCACAGGACACTAAGGATAATCACAAGGCTTTCTTTAGTTATGTTAGGAACCTGGGTGGGAATTCCCAGATATGCTCAGAATTAGTCCAAAATGACAAAAAATACACCAAACCCACAGACATTGCCAACATCCTAGCTGACAGGTTCAGTGCAAACTCCCCCCCCTCCCCAGCAAAAGGGCAAATATCTATCCCAGCAGAGTGCTGCCCCCCTGACATCTCAGATGCTAAGGTAAGAGCCGCCCTCTCCAAAGCAAAAAACACAGCATCAATGGGACCAGACGGTGTCCCGGCTGCCCTACATGAACTCCAAGAAGAGCTAAACCCAAACATAAAACTACTGTTCAATCTCAGCCTTACTACAGGATATGTACCCAAAGAGTGGCTTACAGCGACAGTGGTCCCTCTCCACAAAGGTGGTGCCTCAACGGATCCTGGAAACTATCGCCCCATAAGCCTGACTAGCTTGGTCTGCAAAGCTATGGAAAGGATCATCATGGACCTCATAAATAAAGATATTGGAGACCTACAGACACTGGATCCTACCCAGTTCGGCTTTGTTAAGGGCAGATCCTGCCTCTTAAACCTGGTTGATTTCTTTGAAACAGTCACCAAGGCCATTGATGAGGGGAAGGTGGTCCACACAGCCTACCTGGACCTCACAAAAGCCTTCGATACAATACCCCACTCGGGCATTATAGATAAGCTCACCAGCTTAAATATAAACCCCTATGTCACTAGATGGGTTGCAAACTGGCTCAAGGACAGAACCCACATGGTTAGAATTGCTGGAGCCATGTCAGACTCCAAACCCGTTACAAGTGGCATCCCACAAGGCTCAGTCCGGGGACCTCTCTTGTTCGGTATATATTTCTCAGAGGTACAGGCCAACACGGAAGGACTGTGGCTGATCAAGTTCGCAGATGACTGCAAACTGGGCACCATAATAGACTCTCCAGCCGACACAAGCATCCTCCAAAAGGACCTCATAGAAACAGACAACTGGTGCCAGAGCCATGGCCTCAAGCTAAACGCCAAAAAGTGTATAGTCATCCCCTTTGGCAAAAACAAAGTGCCCACAAATTACCACATAGGTGGTAATCCATTAAGTACAGAAGAAGTAATTAGGGACCTGGGGACCCAAGTTAATAGCAGTCTCTCATTTGACAACCACGTGGCCAAAGTGGTTAGAAAAACATTTTATATAGCCCACCTAATCATGAAGGGATTCACATCTAGATCAGGGGAGGTCATCGTGCCTCTTTACTCATCCCTCATCAGGCCAATAATTGAGTACAATGCCCCTTTTGGGATGTACCTTACCAGAAACCTGCAGCAACTGGAAAGACCCCAAAAGTACCTCACCAAGAGGATCGAAGGGCTCAAACAGATGCCATATGCTGCCCGGTTAAAGAAACTCCAGCTCTACTCAGTGGCATACTGCCTGTTCAGGGGCGATCTGTGCCTGACGTATAAAGCCATGTTCAACCCGGAATTAATGATCATGCTGCACCTCAGAAAATCCAAATCCCATCGAGCTACGCGCTCGAGAGACTTGAACCTCAGCACTGAAATAAATAGGACATGCTGCAGGGACAGATTCATAACCCAGAGGCTCCCTTCACTCTGGAATAAAATCCCAGTCCAGGTTAGGCAGAGTCCCTCATTGACTCTCTTCAAGAGGAATCTTGATGAGTGGATGGGAGATAGTAGGTTTAACCCGGGTATCACTTCTGTGTCACTG
This sequence comes from Protopterus annectens, assembly GCF_019279795.1. Lineage (NCBI taxonomy): Eukaryota > Metazoa > Chordata > Ceratodontiformes > Protopteridae > Protopterus > Protopterus annectens. The sequence continues at coordinate 266,987,452 of NC_056739.1, forward strand.
TTAGACAGAGGCACAGTATACTAACCTCGAAAAAGGGCATAGCAAAATTAATTTAAAATGGGTGGCGAAAGCCAAACACATTGTGGATAGGCTTATAAATGCCCTAGGGCAGATAGCCTAGTATGAACCTATGAACCTATGAATCTAAGCAGACCACTCCTGTCTTGGGAGGTGTTAGATAACTGATTAATATACCATTCTTTTGCATAATGATGTCTCTTTAAATTATTGTATGACAGATAATCAAAGAGCATGAATATTGAAGTAAACCTTGTTGATGCTAGCAGTTTCAAGTGCAACGAACCTGAAAAAAAACTATAAAAAATGAGAAATCTTAAAAGAAAATGAATAGTTTCCTTTTCTGACATATCAACCGAAACACAAAGCATAGCAATATCCTTAGATCAATTGTTCTGAATAGTGATACTGTTAGGAAAAGATAATTTCATAAATTAATGTATAGGGTAAGGGTTAGGGGGGAGTGTTAGCATTATTATACATGGCTAAGGTGGGCAGGAGGGTAAAGCCCTCTGCCCACCTTACTCATGCATCCTAACCCCACACATTAACTTGGAAAAAATGTCCCCTAACTGTACAACTATACACGATCGCAGAGACACACACACAAAACTGCACTTTTCTCCTAACCTTACCCTAAACCTAAAATATAAACAAACACACACACACACACACACACACACACACACACACACACACACACACACACACACACACACACACACACACACACAGTTAAAACTATCCCCTCACTTAACTTTTACCTTAACCCTAAAACAAACTCACAGACAAACCCACAGCAAAACATTTACTGTACGCACATGATTAAGCTTCTCATAATCGACTCCCAATGCACAGAACAATTTTGCTCTTTTTAATATTTCACTTTCAAACTGTCATTCAAACGTGTCAAACAACCCTTTAAATTGATATTTATGCATATTTTAAACTGAAAGAATATACCTCAGCTAGGATATGGCTAATAATGAACATCATGACAATCTAATTGAATATACTGAAAAAAAAAAAGAGTTAATTATAAAAAAAAAAATGCAGATGAGAGCTAAGTTTACAGAGAATAGTTCCTGCTCACAGAACTACCTTTGCAGTCAAGTAAAAAATGTAGCTTTAAGCTTACAAAGGATGAACATACTAACACTGAAAAGGATGCATGTGACAACAGGAAAGCATGAGCCATGGAAGATGTTATTTTGGATTGTTACACTGCTTTATGGTCACTGCTTTATGGAAATGATAAGCCATGGTGGTGCAGTGATAGCATTGTCACGTCACAGCAAGAGGATCTCCTGTTCAATTCTCAGCTGGAGTGCCTTTTGTGTGCAGTCTGCATGTCCTCCCCATGGCAGAGTGGCATTCGAAAGACATGTGTGAAAGGGTGTGCCTTCGCTGAAGGTTGGGAGTCAGGCTGGCAACTCGGCACCATAAAAATCTACTGCCAGTCATTAGTGGAGCAGAGTTCTGCTGTGGCAACCCCTAACCGAGAAAAAGCTGCAAAGACAAAGAAGACACTGCTTTATGGAAATGAACTAAGACCTAAGTTTTTGATATAGATAGATTTCTTCACTGTATATATACATATACATATATCTAGTATATAAGCAAGTAAAATTAGATTATCAGTGGCTGTTTCCTAATTAGAGTATAAATTCCTTTACCTTCCAGCTTGCAATTTGAGTGTGATACACTTATTTACTGCTGCATGACATTCAATAAATTCCTGGTTTTGCCTTGTCTTCCAATAAGCGTGTCACAAAAACTGAAAGTACTTATATTGATTTGTGAAACTCAGACTAATGAAATCCTCAGACTGTCTCAAATATATAATCTGTGGTATATGTTGAAAGGTTCCCAGTGAACATTCCTTTCTGAAATTGCTAAAGTATTTCTTTTAGTGTATCAGTGTGTGTGTGTGTGTGTGTGTGTGTGTGTGTGTGTGTGTGTGTGTGTGTGTGTTCTTCCCAATGTTTCACAAGACAAATATAACTGGCTTTCTTTGAAAACAATTGAGAATGATTTTTTAGTAATGTAAAATGCAAATCAATGTAATGTAAGAATATCAGCTATCACAACGTGCCTTGGATAGAATGCTGTTATATGCTAAATAGTGTTGGGTGAAATGTAGTTAACTATGTCTATATGTATTTCTTTTATTCTTGTTATTATGTAATATGCATATACTACAGTGAAATTTGATGTTAAGTAACTTTAAGACCAAATGCAGTATATGAACATTTTCAAAACAAATGTTTCTACAGTATTATTTGAGTGGGAATATAGAGAGAGAATTAAAAATCAGCTTTTAAGAGACTTAACTATGTATTATAAGGAGATTTCATTAAGATGAAACAAGAAATTGTATTCCCAAAAGTGTACATAGTAGATGTTGCTCAAGGATGTCATTATGAGATATATCATTTTCTAGACTGTATTAATTCAGTCTCAAAACTGAAACAGAAACAACAGGTACATTTTATGGTATTTAAAAGACATTCAGTATGGTACAGCATTGTTAAAAACACAATACAATATAGTAAATGTATTTCTAAAAGAAACTTTTTACACGACAAAAAAGACAATTGATGACTGAGTATGAAAGTCCTTTCAACAGGTACTCCACATCCATGCATTTGTATACACACACACACACACACACACACACACACACACACACACACACACACACACACACACACACCTACATCATTTCATAAATTTGTTAAATACTTTAAAAAACTAATTGCATGTTAGTTAGACTGTGATGGACAAAATACATTAATCAGCTTTTAAAATGATCATCTAAAACAATGCATCTTAGGTTACATGGGGCTAAAGGTGGAGGTATCTCAATCTACGTTACCAACAAATACACCAGCTTGGTTAAACAGGATGATGCCTTGGAGTTCATCCACATCCATGCCTCTCTAGACAAGATTCTTTATCATGCCCTGACCAAGTACAGATTACCCTCTATAACCCTATAACCCACAAAAGTTACCTAGACTAGAGGTGCTCACCATCCAACCAAATACCCTACTCATGGAAGACATTAACTACACATCTACAGATTGAGAAATGTACACTGCCTCTAACTCACAGGCACAGAGTTTCTTGGACTGTGTCAGTACGAACACCCTGGACCAGATATTGCACACTTCAACTAGAGGATCAAACACACTAGACCTAGTACTCACCAACATGCGAGAGCATTGTACCTTCCCCTCTGTCTCGTCCTCAATGGTGAGGTCAGACCACAAAGCTGTTTCCTTTGAAATAAAAGTCAATCCAGGAAAATCCAACTAAACCTGTAATAGTTAGGAACTATTCTAAAGCAAACTACATTCTATTAAGTGATAGTTTGTCAAAATTCATGGCTCCCCCAAACCACAATAACACAGCTACATATGTAGGATTATTCACAGAAACTCTTTACAAATGCATAAATGGCTGAATTGAGGCTACCATACCTACCAGAAGTAAGCCCAAATCAAACACCAAAAAAAAAAAAAAAAAACCCACTGGTGGAATCCTTAACTTAACAGGATATGTAACATAGGTTCATAGGTGTGTACTAGGCTAATGGCCCTGGAGTCTTTACAAGCCTAGATCAAAAAAATTGCCCAGGAAAAGTGCCACCCGACATTAGTTTACAGTGCCTCTATCCAGTGGGGCAACTGGAGAGAACCCTGGGGTGAACTTTCTGTTAACCATCCACTCATCAAGATTTTTCTTAAAGAGGGCCAGCAAGGTGCTCTGCTTGACATGAATGGGAAGCTTATTCCAGAGTATGGCAGTTTCTGGGAGATGAACCAGTCCTTCCAGCATATTCTGTTAATTGTGGAAATGAAGTTGTGATCTCTGGAACATGTGGCATGGGGAGATTGGGATTTCTTTAGGTGTAGCATTTCAAGTAGGGCTGGGTTGGACATGGCTTTGTAAGTCAAGCAGAGATCACCTCTAAGTAGACGATAAGAGACTGAGAACAGCTGAAGTTTCTTAAGTCTGTCCATGTAGGACATGTGTTTAAGGCCTAGGATTCTTTTTGTGAGGTAGTTTTTGTGCCTCTCCAACTGTTATAGGTATCAGGTCAGGTACATGCCAAACGGGGCATTATTCGATGATTGGTTTAATGATGGATGAGGAGAGAGGGATGATGACCTCTTTCTTCCTAGATGTGAAACCTTCGGTTATAAGATGTACCACGTAGAAGGACTTTCTGACCACAGTGGCAATGTGGTGGTCGAAGATGAGGTGGCTTTCAACCTGGGTGCCCAGATCTCTTATGGCCCTTTCAGTGTTCAATGGGCTCCCATCAAAGTGGTAATTCGTGGGAACTGAGTTTTTTCCAACAGGGATGATAAAGCATTTTTGACATTAAGTTTCAGGCCATTATTCCAACACCAGTCATTGGTCTCAGAAAGGCCCGTTTGTAGGATGTCTGCATCACTTGGGGAGTTGATAATGACTCCTACCTTGCAGTCATCAGTGAACGTGGTTAGCCATCGTCCTTCTGTGTTGGCCTGGACTTCTGAGAAGTAGATGCAAAACAGAAGAGGGCCCAGGACCAAGCCATGTGGGACTCCACTTATGACTGGTTGACAGTCTGACTTGGAATCCGCAACTTTCATTCTGTGCATCCTGTCTGTGAGCCAATTTACAACCCACCTAGTGTTGTAAGGATTAATGCCTAGTTTGGCGAGTTTATCAATGGTACCTGGGTGGGAATGATATCAAAGGCCTTGGCCAGGTCGAGGTAGGCTGTATGCACTGCCTTACCCTCATCCACAGCCTTGATGACTGCCTCGAAGAAGTCAACCAGGTTCAGCAGGCAGGATCTCCCCTTGACAAAGACAAACTGTGTGGGGTCAAGAGTTTGGAGATTCCCTATATCTTTGCTAAGCAAGTCCATGATGATGTGCTCCATAACTTTGCATACCAGACTCATCAGGCTAATGGAGCAATAGTTCCCAGGGTCTGCAGTTACTCTCGCTTTAAGGAGCGGGATGATGTAGCAGTGCGTAATTCCTTAGGGACATAGCCTGAGGTAAGGCTGTGATTGAACAGGGCACACAGATGTGGCGCCAGTTCATTTTGTAACTCATGTAGGACACAGCCAGGGATATTATCAGGTCCTATGGATGCTGTATTATTGGCTTTGGACAATGCAGCTTTTACCTGTGCCACAGAAATGGTGGGTACCAGGCTATCATCTGGTATTATGATAGGGCCCTGGGGGGGTAAAGTTGGCACTGAATCTGTTGGCCAGTATGTTGGCTATATCTGTTTGCTCAGTATAGGAGGTGCCATTGTGCAATAACTCAGAGCAAATCTGGGTATTGCCTTGGAGGTTTTTGGTATAACTATAGAAGGCTTTGTGGTTGTTGTTGGTGACAGCCACAATTCTGCCTTCATAGCTGGCTTTAGAGGATTTGATAAGGGATCTCAGCTTTTTGTTGAGACTGATAAGGGAGGTTTTCAAGTCTTGTGACTTCATTTTTTTCTGCAACAGTTTCTTTCTTCTGTTGTAGAGTTTATTGATGGCTGGGGAGCACCAGATTGGCTTCCTTTTTTGGAGGAGAGCGTCTTAGTTCTATTTGGTATGGCAAGGTCCATGCATTTGTATACGTGCTCGTATAGTGCATTGGTGTATGATTTGGCAGTCATGCAGCTATTTTCTATTGGCATGGGTGCAGAGAAGTTAGCCACCTTGGTTTTTAGGAGCCCAAATTCAGCTTTAGAGGAGTTTATCAGGGTGGTCACCTTACCGGGGTTGTAGGTGAGACAGAAATTTCTATGGTGATCAGTTTTTGTTTGGATTTAACCAGGGAAGAATTGACTATAGGTGTGGAGCAATGATCTCCCATGTTGGTGATAATCAGGTTGAGGATTTTGCTTCCTCTAGTGGGGGTCAGAATGAGCTGGTTGAGGACACTGGAACTGATACATTTCAGAAAGTGTTGGGCCTGTACATTGGTACTTGAATAGTTTTACCGGTTGATGGAAGGGTAGTTGAAATCACCCAGTATGAGAGTATTGGGTTGGACCTTGATAGATTCCAGGGTGCTTAGGAACTTGATGTGAGAGTCTAGGGACATATTTGGGGTATTGTAACAGGATATGACTTGTATTGCCATCATACCCAGTGTTAGTTGTACCTGAAGTATCACAGATGCATTATGCTGGGCTATCAGTCTAGACGTGTGTGTATCCTTTAAGAATATGGAGATACCACCGCCTTTGGAGCTTCTGGCTGCATTCTGAGGGTGAAAGGTATGGAGTGAGTTGTAGCTTGGGAGCACAGGGGTGCTTTCTGACTCTTTAAACCAGGTCTCCGTTACAGCACAGATGTCGACATTCTCCATTTTGAGGAGAGCTTCAAGCGAGTGCATCTTGAGATTTAGACTTCTAGCATTGAGCAGCATGACCCTCAGATTGCATTTGTTTGTAGCTGTTATGGTGGAATTTTTGTCTTTGGAACACTGTCAAAAAAGGCACGATAGGGGTGGCAAGAGCCTTAGCCTGTACTCGGAATCCCAGGGGTGAAAGATGCAGGCTATCCATCGCAAAGCATTGAGGTCTGTCGATCATGTCATCCCAGGCAGACAGCTACTGGATCCCTTTAGAATGGCACCAGAAACTTAGCCAATTGTTGAAGTCAATCATTTTCTGTTTGTACTGTAGTATCATTCTGGGTGATGGTCGAATACTGCTCAGAGATAGTGTCATACCTGCCTAGGCCACATAATCCGAGAGCTTCATCACATCTCTTTTCATGTAGTCCAGGGAGGTATGTCTCAGATCATTCACACCCACATGGACAATGACTGAGTCATATTTGTACTTGTGGAGTGACCTGAGTGCATGTGTGCATGTGTGATGTGGCAGATCCTGGCACCTGGTAGACAACCTCTCCTTCTCCTTCACCTTCTACTTGTTCAACCTAGTGAGTGGGACATCAGTGTGCTTCACAATTGAGTCTCCTATGATTAGTACATTGGGCAAAGTGTTTTGTCTTAAGAGCTTAGGTTCAGGGGCACACAGTGGTGGTGAGCTATGTGTTCTGGGGTTGGTGTTGTGTTGTGGTGGTTGATTGCATTTCTGTCCCGGGGGTCTCTGTCGTTTGGGTACATTTTTAATTGAGACCCTCCATGAAGGTGGGTGTATGGTTTGTGTTTCTATGTGTGGGTTGTGATGGTTGGTGTTTTGGACGGCTACGTGTTCTATGTAGTGAGCTGCAGGAGTTGACCTTTTCCTCTTGACCAACTAGTCCAGTCTTGGTTGGAGCGCGGACTGCTTCCAGTTTGGTGATATAAGTGCATCTCTCACATGTATGAGTGTTAGGGAAGTAAGAGGAGATGGTTGTCTGTGTAGATTATTCAGTTGCCACACTGTCTCAGAATGTCCAAATGCACCAGTTTAGCAGGAGAAAGCACAGGAAATTGCCCTGCAATCATACCAGGAGGGTGGTCATAACTAATAAGTACTGGTGCTGTTACTGTGTAGGAACAGCTAGTACTGATGGCACCTAAGTGTGCTACAATAAATGCTACAAAAGCCTGTTTAAATGCTAGCTGATTAAGCTAATTGAAGGGCAATAAATAAAAGAACAAGCACGTTCTAGGGAAAAAATTGGAGAGCAGACTTTCTGGCACCGGTAATAGTTTACCTCATCTGAACACCTCTGTGCAGTGCGCAAACCCATGCAAACATGGGCTTTTAAACCAGAAGGTTGAAAGGGATGGAAAAACTGCCCAAACAGCTAATAAACTACAATTTCTGGACCAGAAACCACTCCTCTTGTGGTAGATAGGCTACCTAGTGCTTAGCACTCCCACTGATAAGCTAGAAGGCTTCCTGCCAAGACAGAAAGGTCTGGTCTGGGGGGGGGGGCTCAGAAACTTACAAAACAGTCCTGGATGCAGCAAATCTGTATCTGGACTAGACTAGTTACAGGAAAGAAAGGAAACAAGCTTAGAACTTTTTTTTTTTTTTTGTTTTGTTTTTTTTGCAGAAAAGCAGTTAAAACAGTAGCAAACACACTTTAAATGCAGTACAAGCTAGCACACTTGAGTGTGTAGCAATATTAAGGCAAATACAGTTTAAATAAATGCAGATAAATTAAAAAAATGACAAAAAAGTGCAGAGAGCAGTAAATTATGAAAAAAATCAAAATTGATGCACTTAGAGTATCTCTTTCTCCTTCCTGTTGCTCTTGTAGTCTGCAGGATGCCAAAACTTGATCTGTGGAGCTTAAACAAGCGCAAACCCATGCAAACATGGGCTTTTAAACCAGAAAGTTGAAATGGATGGAAAAACTGCCCAAACAGCCAATAAACTAAAATTTCTGGACCAGAAACCACGCCTCTTGTGGTAGATAGGCTACCTAGTGCTTAGCACTCCCACTGATAAGCTAAAAGGCTTCCTGCCAAGACAGAAAGGTCTGGGGGGGGCTCAGAAACTTACAAAACAGTCCTGGATGGACTAGTTACGGGAAAGGAGGGAAACAAGCTTAGAACTTTTTTTGTTGGTTTTTTTTTTTTTTTTTTTTTTTTTTTTGCAGAAAAGCAGTTAAAACAGTAGCAAACACACTTTAAATGCAGTACAAGCTAGCACACTTGAGTGTGTAGCAATATTAAGGCAAATACAGTTTAAATAAATGCAGATAAATTTAAAAAAATGACAAAAAAAGTGCAGAGAGCAGTAAATTATGAAAAAAATCAAAATTGATGCACTTAGAGTATCTCTTTCTCCTTCCTGTTGCTCTTGTAGTCTGCAGGATGCCAAAACTTGATCTGTAGAGCTTAAACAAGCGCAAACCCATGCAAACATGGGCTTTTAAACCAGAAAGTTGAAAGGGATGGAAAAACTGCCCAAATGGCCAATAAACTGCAATTTCTAGGCCAGAAATCACTCCTCCTGTTGTAGATAGGCTACCTAGTGCTTACCACCCCCACTAATAAGCTAGAAATACTTCCCTCCAACACAGAAAGGTCTGGGAGGCTCAGAAGCTTACAAAATAGTCCTGACAGCAAGTCTGTATCTGGACTAGACTAGTTACAGGAAAGGCGGGAAACAAGCTTAGAACTTTTTTTTTCAGAAAGGCAGTTAAAACAGTAGCAAACACACTTTAAATGGAGTACAAGCTAGCACACTTGAGTGTGTAGTAATATTAAGGCAAATACAGTTTAAATAAATGCAGCTAAATTAAAAACAACAAAAAAAAAAACAAGTGCAGAGAGCAGTAAATTATGAAAAAACAAAAAAGTGGAAATGCTTAGAGCATCTCTTTCTCCTTCCTGTTGCTCTTGTAGTCTGCACGGCACCAAAACTGGATCCACAGAGTTTAAATAGGTGCAAAACTGGTCTTTTAAACAAAAAAGTTGAAAGGGATGGAAAAACTGCCCAAACGGCCAATAAACTGCAATTTCTGGGCCAGAAACCACTCGTCTTGTGGTACTTAGGCTACCTATTGCTTACCACTCCCACTAAGCTAGAAGACTTCCCTCCAACACAGAAAGGTCTGGGTGGGCTCAGAAACTTACAAAACAGTCCTGGATACAGCAAATCTGGACTCGACTAGTTACAGGAAAGGCAGGCACAAGAACTTCTTTTTTTTGTTTGTTTTTTTTTTTGTTTGTTTTTTTCAGAAAAGCAGTTAAAACAGTTACAAAACACTTTAAATGCAGTACAAGCTAGCCACTTGAATGTGCCACAATATTAAGGCAAATACAGTTTAAATACATGCAGATAAATTAAAAATGACAAAAAAACAAGTGCATAGAGCAGTAAATTATGAAAAAATCAAAATGGAGGAGCTTAGAGCATCTCTTTCTCCTTCCTGGTGCTCCTATAGTCTGCAGGACACCAAAACTGGATCAACGGAGCTTAAACAGGAGCAGACCTGGGCTTTTAAACCAAAAAGTTGAAAGGGATGGAAAAACTGCTCAAATGGCCAATAAACTACAATTTCTGGGCCAAAAACCACTCCTTTTGTGGTACATAGGCTACCTAGTGCTTACCACTCCCACTAATAAGCTAGAAGGCTTTCCTCCAGCACAGAAAGATCTGGAGGGGGCTCAGAAACTTACAAAACAGTCCTGGATACTGCAAATCTGTATCTGGACTAGACTAGTCACAGGAAAGGCAGGAACAAGCTTAGAACATTTTTTTGTTTATTTTTGTTTTGTAGAAAAGCAGTTAAAACAGTAGCAAAAACACTTTAAATGTAGTACAAGCTAGCACACTTGAGTGTGTAGCAATATTAAGGCAAATGCAGTTTAAATAAATGCAGATAAATTAAAAATGCCAAAAAAAACAAGTGCAGATAGCAGTAAATTATGAAAAAAAATCAAAATGGGGGCACTTAGAGTATCTCTTTCTCCTTCCTGTTGCTCTTGTAGTCTGCAGGACACCAAAACTGGATCCATGGAGCTTACCAATAACAAACCCATGCAAACATAGGCTTTTAAACTAGAAAGTTGAAATGGATGGAAAAACTGTCCAAACTGCCAATAAATTACAATTTCTAGGCCAGAAACCACTCTTGTTGTGGTAGATAGGCTACCTAGTGCCTAGAAAAAAGTAATGGCCAGAAAGAAAAACAGCAACTCTCATATTGACAAGAGCTCTCTACTTCAACTAAATAAGAAAGTAAGAGATCTAATGAAGTTCAACAAAGCCAATTATGAGGGCATGATAGCATCCCAGGCTACTTACAAACACAAGACCTTCTTTAGCTATGTCAGGAACCTTAAAGGTAGCACTCATCAGTATGCAGAACTGGTCATAAATGGCACAACCTTCACTGACCAGGGTGACATAGTGAATCTACTGCCTGTTAAATTTAGCTTTAACTTCAAAACCACCACACTACCCCCCGTGAAATCCCTTCTAACATATCCCACAACCATCAGTAAGGAGCAGGAAATGGTAACACTCACTAAGGCCAAAAACACTGCTTCAATATTGCTGGTTGCCACCTACATAGCTTAAAACATGACCTACCCAAAATGATCATCCCTCTTCATAAGAGTGGACCATTAACTGACCCTGAAAACTATAGAGCCATAAGTCTGACAAGTATAATATGCAAAGCCATGGAATATATTATCATGGAAATGATCAACAAGGATATTGGCAACCTACAGACACAGGACCCATTCCAGTTTGGCTTTGTTAAGGGAAGATCTTGCCAAGTCAACCTGGTAGACTTCTTTCAGATGGTCACCAGGGCTTTTTGATGATGATAAAATGGTGCATACTGCCTATCTTTACATACCCGAGGTGTTTGATATGGGTCTCTATTATAACATCGAAGTCTTCAACTTCAAATATTATATCGAACCCAGTAGCGCGAAACACCAGAAAACCGAACAGTCAGAATAGCACATTTTTTTCCAGGGAAAAAATTTGCTGTTCCAACAAACATACACACAACAAAAGCACACCAAAGTAAATAATCCACACACACACTTCACATAACCTTACACTAAACCATACATACACCACTAGCTATCCACTTACCTTAACCCAACCCTAACCCTAAGGTACGTCACTATCGCACACTCACCTTACCCGCTCCCTAACCCTAACTCACCTACCCCCCCTAACCTTCATGTCCACACAATCGCACACTTACCTGACCCACGCCCTAAGCCTAACTCACCTAACTCATGCCCAATCGCACACTCACCTTCGTTCACACACTTACCTTAACCCAGTCCGTAACCTTCGCTCCACAGTCGAGGAAACAGCAAAGCTACAGAAATGGCCCACCGAATACTTTCCCTAGGAAAGTATTTGATGTTCTGCAGCTTCAATATTTCCAGCGTTCGCTCTACTGGGTTTGATATTATAACATTCAAAGTTGTAAGACTTCGATGTTATAATATAAACCCATTTGATACAGTACCCCACTCAAGTACTATTAACAAACTCTCAGGACTGAGCATTAATCACTACATAACTCAATGGATTGCTGTCACGCTCACAGATCGGACCCAAGAAGTCATGATTAATTAGACCACATCCATCAGGAGACTGGTCATTAGAGAGTATGCCAGAGCTCTGTGTTGGACCCTCTCCTGTTTGGGGTCTACTGTTCAGAAGTCAAGGCTAATGTCAAAGGCCTCTGGCTCACCAAGTTCACAGATGACTGTAAATTGATAGTGAACATGGATTCCTCCCATGAGAATGGCATTCTGCAATAGTGTCTAATACAAACAAATGACTCATGCCAAAGCTATACTGAGTGCAAAGAAATGCATTAAAGTGCCCTTTGGGAAATCATCCACCCAAGCTAATTATGTCATCAATAAAACACCCTTAAGAGCTTATCTGGTAATTACAGATCTGGAAATATATGCAGGCAGTAATCTGGCATTTAACCAAAACAAAGACAAGATACTAAGAAAATCATTCTATGTTGCCCAATTCAAAAGCAAGGGAGTGGCATCCAGGTTTAAGGAATATATAGTACCTTTCTACTCAGCCCTTATCAAACCCTTCATTGAGTACAAAGCCCCTTTGGCACATGCCAAACCAAACACTTGCAACAACTGGAACACCCTCAAAAGTTCCTAACCAGTAGAATTCAGGGTATAAATACCCTGTCCTACATGGATCGCCTTAAGACCCTATCTCTGTACTCAGTCTCCTACAGGTTACTGCCTGGCATGTAAGGCAGCATCCGATCCAGCTATGATGGATCTTTTGCACATCTGCAAAACAAACAGCACCAGAAACACTAAAACTAAGGACCTAAACTTTGCCTGTGACATAAGTAGAACATTCTGCATAGAGAAATATGTGTCTCAGAGGATCTCTGCACTATGGAATAAGCTCCCAATTTACATGAAGCAAATGTTCATCCCTGACTGTATTCAAACCAAACCGTATTTATTGGATGGGGAATTGCCAGTTCACCCCCTGGTCTGTCCCTGATGTCTATGATGGACAGAGGTAAGTAAATTAATCCCCAACTAACCTACCACCTATATAACCCTTAGCTACCTCCATACTAACATACCCCATTATATAAGGTTTCCAAGATACTTGTCAACAAAACTGGGTTGGGTTGCATGGCTAGGCTTATAAAGAACCTGGTGGCCATTTGCCTAGTATAAACCTATGAACCTATAAATGCATTGCATTGACTGATTTTACTCTTCATTAATGTAAATCTGACAACATTTGATATACAACAACTTGCTAAGGAAATGTTGACACTCGAAATGCTGAGTGTCAAAAAGCTGAAAAAAAAGACCAAAAATATAGGAGTACAGCCAAACATGAACATTTCTCTTCTCTTTAAAACTTCTTTTTGCCTGTGCTGCACCCCCACACAAACACACACACTCCCTGAACTTATATATACCACCTTTGAGATTTCCATACCTCAGAGAAAAGGGAATATTCCAAGAAATGGCATTTTGGACTTAGTATATACAAGCCTAATCTTTCAGCCATTCAGTCTCTGCATTTCAGGGCTCACTCTAGCGGGTCGTGATATTTCAGATGGTTACCATATACAATAGCATGACAATGTGCCTTTTGACCTTCGGTAAGAAGAATTTAGATATACTGTAAAATGTGCTTTGTTGATTTTACAGACATCATATTAATTGATAAGAAAATAATAAAAGTGCAATGTTATTAATGGCATTACATGTGGTACATATTAAAGGAAATTATAAGGTGAGTGTTTATTGGATTTAAAGGAAAATGACAATTGTTCAGAAAAAAATATATTTTTATATGTGTAGTCAGTGCAGTATAATGAAACAGTAATAATTGTTGATAGCAGTACATTTTCTGTTTTGCCCTTTTAATGGACGGTAACAAAAGAAATCGTCATTTTTTGTGTATATCTATGATCCTGGTAATGACAAAAATGGACATAATTTTTGCAATAATTTTTACATATCTGCCAGATGAAGTCCCATTTTGTTACTGTGAATAAAAGGAAGGAAAGCGCTAATCATCTTACCCTGTCTGGTGTCTTAGTTTTTGCTTTGCGAAGGACTCTTGTGCCTTGCTTCAGTGATGCCTGGCAGATAGCAAAACTGATATTGCATACATTCATTAACAATGTTTATCTCCATAGGTAATGCATTTGTTAGAAACTTCTAGGTAGAATTCCTGTAACATACTGAAATTTACAAGACATTCTAAGTTAAAACAATGAGTGAGAAGGTCACTGAAAAAACAATCAGTAAAAACGAATGAAAACTCCAGCAAAGCTAGAACTTCCACTGAGTGACCTCCCAAACCTCTTGTATCAGAGGCACATGGGATATATGCAAGTGATTCTTATGAGCATCAGGTGTTTCAGCTAATTGGCGATTCTGAATGCCCATGACTTGTTTTATCATTTTACTGGACAATTTCAGGCCAATAAAGCCAAACCTCACCAGCTGTGGATATGCATATTCTGGCCTTGTTCTGACCTCATCAGCACAGCACAAGCAGAGTGTTTCACTAAGCATTAGAAACACAGGGCTGTTATATCCAGCTGATGTCCATTACCATTAGGGTCATTGCAAAAATATCCCAAACAACAAACTAAAACAATGAGTGAGAAGGTCACTGAAAAAACAACCAGTAAAAACAAAATAAAAAAACTCCAACAGAGCTATAACTTCCACTGAGTGACCTCCCAAACCTCATGTATCAGAGGCACATGGGATATATTCAAATGATCCTTATGAACATCAGGTGTTTCAGCTAATTGACATTTTTGAATGCCCATGACTTGTTTCATTGTTTTACTGGACAATTTCAGGCCAATAAAGCCAAACCCCACTAGCTGTGTATATGAATATTTCGGCCTTGTTATGACCTCATCAGAACAGCACAAGTAGAGTGTTTGACTAAGCATTAGAAACACAGGGCTGTTATATCCAGCTGATGTCCATTACCATTAGGGTCATTGCAAAAATATCCCAAACAACAAACTAAAACAATGAGTGAGAAGGTCACTGAAAAACCAATCAGTAAAACAAAATGAAAACTCCAGCAAAGCTAGAATGTCCACTGAGTGACCTTCCAAACCTCTTGCATCCGAGGCACATGGGATATATGCAAATGATTCTTATGAACATCAGGTGTTTCAGCTAATTGCCAATTCTGAATGCCCATGACTTGTTTCATCATTTTACTGGACAATTCCAGGCCAATAAAGCCAAACCCCACTAGTTGTGGATATGCATATTTCGGCCTTGTTATGACCTCATCAGCACATGCAATGCATTTGACTAAGTATTAGAAACACAGGGCTGTTATACCCAACTGATATCCATTATCATTAGGGCTACTGCAAAAATATCCCAAACAACAAACTAAAACAATGAATGAGAAGGTCACTGAAAAACAAATCAGTAAAAACAAAATGAAAACTCCAGCAAAGCTAGAACTTCCACTGAGTGACCTCCCAAACCTCTTGTATCAGAAGCACATGGGATATATTCAAATGATCCTTATGAACATCAGGTGTTTCAGCTAATTTGGCGATTCTGAATGCCCATGACTTGTTTCGTCGTTTTTATGGACAATTTCAGGCCAATAAAGCCAAACCCCACAAGCTGTGGATATGCATATTTCGGCCTTGTTATGACTTCATCAGGACAGCACAAGCAGAGTGTTTGACTAAGCATAAGAAACACAGGGCTGTTATACCCAGCTGACGTCCATTATCATTAGGGTCACTGTAAAACGACACTCTAAGTTCAAAAAGCAAAGCAGCAAATCTGGCTGTATGGTGCAGAGGAATAAAGCTCTGCCAGAAGAGCCAGGTGAATGAGAATGGGAAAGGAGCAGCTTGTGGCACATCCATCATGTAGAACAAAGTGGTAGTTTCGAGGGGGACAATTACTCATGTGCAAATAGAAGGTTGCACAACAAAAACAATGTTGGATGGAAGTGAGATTGGTAATTTTCAATAGATAATAGTACCCCTTAGTGGGAATATAATTTAAAAAACATTTGTATTTCCAGGGCAGGGTGTATGAGGTCACTGTAGTGATGCAGGTGCTCACTTCAACCACCAGGGGGAAGGATTAGGGTCATAATTGTCAACATGTGTGTCAACACCACACAATATGTAGCAAGCTGCTGACTGGGAAGAGGGAGACAGTATAGTTCTGTCCAGGGATACTAATGATCACCACTGGGCCCTAGTGTGGAGGACAAGACATACTTGCCTGGATGGGATAAGTGTTCCACTTTACAGCAGCAGAAAAAATGCAGAAGTAGGAGAAGGACCAACAAACACCAGTGGTGTAGCATCTGTTTTGTAGTAGGGGAAGAATCTAAATGTGACTGTGTGTGTGTGTGTGTGTGTGTGTGTGTGTGTGTGTGTGTGTGTGTGTGTGTGTGTGTGTGTGTGTGTGTGTTTGATTGATTTCTCAATGTACGTTAAACAATGTCAGTGATTCACAATGGTGTAAAATCATTGTATTTTCCATTAATCTGTGTCTGAGAAAGGCCTGTTATTGCCTCCTGCATCCATCATAGCTTTAAATAACAAAAGCCCCTGATTAGTATTGAAATACTTATTAAACAAAAATATTAAATTATTTTGTTTCTAGGTATTATGGCTTTTTCTTTTGCTTAAATGTAAGGTGACCTATGGTGTACAATTTAAAGTGTCACCCCATTTGGGGGTATCATGTGTATGAACCATAATCCATAATGAAACATATTATATTGCTGAACCCAAGAAAAACCCAAAAGAACAGTTTACATTTTTTTCATTTATTTATAGAAGCAACACACAACCAGAGCAAGCCAGCCATCATTTGATGTAACAATTCCTCACTCAGGCAAACCAGCTGCTGATTTACAATTATGTGAGTAGGCTTCAGTTTATCATCCCTTTACACTCAAATTATATCTGTGGGTAAATGGTAAAATACAATAACAAGCAAAAACTAAATTTTTGACTTCCAAAGGCTCTGTTGCCACTAATGTATTACAAAACATTCAGTGATACCCAAATGCCTACCCATGAGTTCAGAGATGAAGCCAAGCAGAATTATAGGGTGGTGTTCATAGCCCTGACCTTCACATTTTCGTAGTGATAATCCACAAAGAGTGGCAATCATGTCTTTCATGATGACTAGAAAAACAAAGAGACATTTTCTTAAACATGCCTCCCTACTGCAAACGCCTAACATGCCTAAGGCATAAGCCAAAGGGAAACAGCTAATATGCAGATAAGGGGCATTACACATTTTCATATGAGTAGAATTCATAGATGTGAATCTAAAAGGATCTTGTCTGCATAATAAACATGTAAATGGCCCTGAATTTATGCCAGTAGGCAAGAATTTACCACAAGAATATGGAGTCGAGAAGGGGATGAAAAATGGAACATGTACTGCCATACCTTTTAAAAGGAGGTACAATTACCGACTTTACTTAAAATAAAATTTTTATTGCATTTTAGTGCATACATGGATAAATAACTGAAGGTGTCCTTAGGGGAAATGATTAATTTTGCTGTCAATGAAGTGCTTGTGCAGACATGGACAAACTAGTGAAGGGGTCACTAGAGGAAACGTTTCATTGTAGTGTCAGTGAAGCTCTTGTGGATACTTGATCAAACTACTAAGATCACTGGGGAACACATTTCATTTTGGTACTTGTGCAGACTTGGACATACTTCTGAAGGGGGTCACGTGGGGAAATGCTGCATTTTGGTGTTTGTGCATACTTGGTCAAACTACTGAAAGGATTGCTTGGGGAAATGTTTCATTTTAGTGTTTGTGCATTCTGGGATATACAACATCAGTGGAGGAAATGTTTCATTTTGGTGTTTCTGCATACCTTGGGAAACTGATGAAGGGATTGCATGGGGAAATGTTTCATTTTGGTGCCTGTGCATTACTTGGACATTGTACTGAAGGGATCAGTGAGGGAAATTTTCATTCTGGTGCTTGTGCATACTTGGTCAAATTACTGAAGGAATCGGTAGGGGAAATGTTTCTTTTTGGAGCTTATGCATACTTGGACACACTACTGAAGGGATCGCTGCTGGAAATGTTTCATTTTGGTGCTTGTTCATACTTGGTCAACCAACTGAACGGATTGCTGGAAGTATTTTATTTTTTTACTTGTGCATTCTTGGACATACTACCAAAGGGATCACTGGAGGAAATGCTTCATTTTGGTGCTTGTGCATTCTTGGACATACTACCAAAGGGATCACTGGAGGAAATGCTTCATTTTGGTGCTTGTGCATACTTGGACACACTAATGAAGGGATCACTGGAGGAAATGCTTCATTTTGGTGCTTGTGCATACTTGGACACACTACTGAAGGGATCACTGGAGGAAATGCTTCATTTTGGTGCTTGTGCATTCTTGGACATACTACCAAAGGGATCACTGGAGGAAATGCTTCATTTTGGTACTTGTGCATACTTGGACATACTACCAAAGGGATCACTCGAGGAAATGCTTCATTTTGGTGCTTGTGCATACTTGGACATACTACCAAAGGGATCACTCGAGGAAATGCTTCATTTTGGTGCTTGTGCATACTTGGTGAAACTACTGATGGGATCACTGGGGGAAATGTAATATTTTGGAGCTTGTGCATAGCTGGACATATCATTGAAGGAATCGATTTGTTATGTACAACTGACCATTGCCACCACACTATGGACCTGTTTTCATATATTTATTAAAGAACACTTTTAATGTGGACATAAGTATAATGTCAAAGTCCAAATTGATTGACTGAAGATGGGATAAGATTATAGCAGTGGGGAAAAGGGAGTTTTATATTATCTTCCCCATTGTGTAGTCTCAGAGTTACTCCATTTAGAGATGTAGGCGGTTTGTCCATCTACAAAAACATTAGATTTTATTAGATTTGTAGTCTTTTTTAATGCCTGAATATGGAGTTGATAGTGTAGAAATGTTACATTCATCCATCCATCCACAAACACTTTTTCCCATTTTAGCACATGAGGTGAGGTTGTCACTTCAACAGTGACAATTCTGAGCCAATCTTCATGCTGTCTGGTGGTTAGCCCTGTAGCCATTGCTCTTTCAAACCAAACACACATGCACACTCTCACCTATGGCCAATTCAGAGTGACCAATTCACCTATTGCATGCCTTTGGAAAGTGGGAGGAAACTGGACCACCCATAGAAAACCCACACAAAAACAGGAAGAACATGTAGACTCCACACAGAAGGCACCACCGATGGGAGGTGAACCAAAAAACAGGAATTTCATCTATATCTATCTATCTATCTATCTATCTACATATAGACAGATAGACAGAGTGAGTGAGAAATGTTTTTCATATTGATTACTGCTGTAGTAGCCTCATGTTGCCTATATGTGTTATATCCTGCCAAGGGTATTACACCTGGTTTCAGGCCACCTTTTATTTGTCCAAATTGTCAAGCAGCTAAAAGATAAGTTTGGGTGCAAAGCCCTTCAGAGCTTTACTGCCACAGAAGAGTACCCCTCCCTGACGGTCTTGAGGGCCGAGGGTTAGCTTGTGCTTTTCTTTGCTGGGCAGGTAAGTTCCATTCTTGGGGAAAAAAACTTCCCACTTTCTTAAATGTTGTTGATGTTTTATTACTTTCCTCTTCAAGAAACTTATTTTAAAGCTAGAAGTGCAGTTATTTAAGGGACTGTCTAAATACTGTAATGTACTTTCACTTTTTTATTATAAACTAAATAAAAACATATTTCTGTGGAGAAATTGTGTTTATTTTTTTCATTGTGGGGCTGCCATTGTGTTTTAAATTGTTTTTTACTGTGTTTTTTCTGTCAGAAAAGTAACTTTTATGGACTGATAGTTTTACCTGCATTTGCTGTTTGTCTTTCCTGGGAAAGAGGCACCATTTTCACTTGACCATGGAACAAACTACTGGCTCCACATTCAGTCTTTCTTCCAACCATAAAAAAAAAAAAGTTAAGGAAACAGCCTTTGCCACTATAGCAGGCTAGCAACATGCCTCAGCAGCAGGTGGGTGACTCTGCTGTGGCCACTTATTGTACCTCAGACCACTCATCTTTTACCCAAGATTCCTCTGGTGTAGCACCTACAGCCATTATGGACTGGGGGTTAGTCACATCCTCTGTAGCTGCTGGGGTCCCCTCAGTGGGTAAGGAAGAGCCACACTTGTTGGTTCTGGGAGAGGAACAATGAAGGTTACCCTGTTATGTCAGAATGCTGTGCCCATCCCAGGGGATGCAGCTACTGCCATTAGCAGCATGACTGGCCACATTTTTCCTGTCAAAATCAAACAGAAAATCCATCATCTATCTACTCTTCCTCAAATTTCTTTGGCTAGGAGTAGTTTTCTGGGGCTGTCTCAGGGTTTAATTCAGGCTATCCATCTTTCTTGTAAAGAAGTTTCTGGTATAATAAACAGGGATTCATATTTTCCTGAAAAGATTCAAGACTCTGAATCTCAAGAGGAAGATGCAGGGACAGATTTGCAGTTTTATCCTCAGATTTCTAATTCAGACTCAAGGGATAGCTTGGTTTCTGATTCTTCCTGTGGGGGCTTCTCTTTCTCTGAGACTATTGCTAGAATATTGTAGTGTTTCCTGTCGGAGAACACTGAGGTTTCTCAGCCTTCCAGAAAATACTATGAGTTATTACAGAAGGATTTTCCAAAACCTACACCCATACCTCCTGTCCTATCTGCTTTAGAGGACATGTGTCTTACTGCCTGCAGGTTTCCTGATAGTCAGCCATCAATTCCTTAAAAGGCAGATAAGATGTACACAGTTCCTCAGTCTTTTAATTTTTATACACTGTTCCCACACCTGACCCAGCAGCTACAGCCTTAGTTGATTCAACTGCTGCTAAGCACTTAGTTAATTCCAATCCTACTCTTTCTAATAAGGATTAGGAAATTATTGATAGATATGGGAAAAAAAGTGTATACTTCTGCAACTTTGACTTTCAGAATTTTGAATTGTCAGGCTAACATATTAAAGTTTGTTCTGACAAACTGTGAAAGTATGAAGAATGTTTTATGTACAGTTTCTTCTCATGAAGAAAAATCAGCTTTAAATAATTTAGTTTCTTCTGCTGCACAGGTCATTATAACAGTGTTGATGCTTCTTCCAGGGCTATGGCCACTGGTACTGTTTTATAGAGGTTTGCTTGGCTGGATTCTCAGAACATCGCAGGTGATGTAAAAATGAGATTTTAAATTCTCACTTGTGTAGAGATTTAGTGTTTGACCCCTCTGTGGTAGAAGCTATCAAAAAAAAAAAAAGAAAGAGTGTGATGAAAGGGACAAGATGATCCAGGGAATATCTAAGATTTTTCAGCTGTCCTTTCCAAACTGTCCAAAGGATTTACTTTCTCCTCATCAAGTTTTGCCAAAAAACAGAACAGTCTCAACAGAATTCATGTAAACATATGTTTAATAAAAAAAGGGGTTTCAAAAAGAAGTTTCGAACTTCCCAAACCAAGTACATTCTAACAAGTCTGAATTACTTTTCAAGAGATCTTGTAACCCCTTCCATCACTGGCCCCTTTTCTCTTCAATAAAGTCTGAATCTCCTTTTATGTTTTTGGCAATAGATTGTTTCGGACAAATGGGTCCTGAAAATCATTCATCATGGTTTCAGATGTTTCAGTGAGGGGGAATTCCTCCTTTCCAGGGGTCTTTCCTCATCCTGCAGATCAGACTGTTTTGCTTTGAACTGTTCTTCATCACATGCTGTCCCAAGAAGTGATAGAACCAGTTCTTCCTTCCCAGGTGGGGAAGGGATTTTGTTGAAGGATTTTCCTAGTGCCAAAGAAAGAAAATGCTTATGGACCAGTTCTGGGTCTATCTTTCTTTTCTAAACTTGTTTGAGATGGTGCCCCAATTCAATAAAAGTGGAGATAGTGTATATCTTTTGAAGAGAGAAGTAAAGTCATCAATACTGTAGACATTAATAACCCATATTGCTAGACATAACACAGGAATGGTTTTAAACATATGCAAAGTCAGTGGTACAACAGGTAGCACACTTGTATTTGGTGCATAAGTCTGTGGGTTCTATTCCCACACCAGGTAGATGAAATGCTGAAACTACAGTGCAGTATAAGGGGCTAGCAGTGCTACATTCCTGATTGTGTCATCCTTTGGCTTAGATATTAAACTGAGGTCCTAGCTGCTTGAGATGGTGGAAGCCCTGTTGGATGTAAAACATCCCACAGTATCTACCAAAAGAGTAGGGGTCCCTTATTTAACACAACATAAAAACATTATTTACATATTTATAAAATTGATATATTTACAGCTCATCTACACAGCTATATTTTATATTATTTATAATTTTTTATAACATCTTCATCATTGTTATTCTTCCATAACTGACCCCCACTCCTTCCAGAACCATCATTTAATTTTCACAATATAGCTTCCAAAATCCATTTTCTATTAAATAAACGTTCATTCAGTCTTTCATTCCAAATAACCCATATTACATAAAATAAAGTATTACTACCCTTTTCACATTATTTTTTGTTCTCATAATATCCATACATAATCTATAACCTTAATGTCATTAATATTATCAAATCATTTTTCTTCATACAAGTTTTTCCAGAGTTTTACCATTGTTTTACATTTCAAAAAAGCGTGCTCTGTTGTCTCTCCTTCAAACAAAATGAACACACTCTTTCACCTTTTTTATATGGCATATTCCCCTTTAGCGGCAACTTATGTATTTCTGGTCTCAGTAGGAAATCCTAGCACTCTTTTATCTTGATACACCACTTTTCCTCACTTTAATGGATTTAATCACTTCATCTGGTGAATTTCTCCATGTATTTACTTAGTAATATTGTTTTGTCACATTATTTTATTAGATCCTTCTATCTGTCTCTAGATCATCAGATTCTATTTTCCATGCTGGCATTTTTTCTTGATAATTTTTAATGTCTTCATTTACATATTCTTTTTCTGTTTTTCTTATTCTCATCTCCAAAAACTTTTTGTACTTACAATTAAAACATTGTCACTTCTAATTTCTCATTCTTTTCCTTTGCCCACTTTAATATAAGTTTAAACAAGCAAAATAAACAACTGGATTTTGTAACCTGAGTTCCCTTTCATCTTTACTCATATACAACACAATTCTTTTTACCGGGTTTAATTTTGCACCCTATATGAAAGAAAACGCCAATTGCACAATTTCCTTCTCATTTTTTTCTGGAATCATATAAATATTTGACATATATGCTATTTTCCATTAATACAGAATTCACCAGATAAACCTCTTTCCTGAATGCCAATCTCTATGTCTTCACTGAGGACATGTTTCTTTCATTTCTTTTATCAAATCCTTCCATTGCTTTGTAACTTCATAATTTTTCCCAAATTTTATACTGAGCAAAGACACTTCCTTCACTGAAAAATACACCCCCCCCAATTTTCACCACATTACCCAAGCCCTCACATTTATCTTTATTCAAGATAATTCTAATTTCCTTTAAACATCCATTCAGACAAACCAACACTTATTTTCTTCTTGGCAACTATAACAATATCATCTGCTTATTTCAAAACTACTGGAATCACCACCTCCTTTTGCAGCACATATCTAGCATCTTTTATTTTATAAGCTATTTCACTCACTATCCAATTCATTATTACCACTGCAATAAAATATTCCTTTTTTGGAACATTCTTGTCTTACTCCACAGTTCAAGCTTATTTATTTACTGAGCCACCCTTTTGCTAATGCTAACACTCTATTATTTTGATATGCTGACATTCGCGCACTCCTCATTCTATTACCTATTCCATACTTGTCCAGAACATCCCACAAAGCATCATGTCTTACTGTATCAATTGCCTTGGTAATAGAAGGTGGCCTAACTGTGACTGATTCAATAGACATCTGGATACAGAAAGCCTATAAGTATATATTTTTGGCACTTAATATGTTATCAGTGATAGTCAACAAAACTGCTGCATTTATTAATTTGCTTGAGATTGCTTGTCTTGGTTTCTGCATTTTGTTTTAGTTAACAAAACTGCTGCATTTATTAATTTGCTTGAGATTGCTTTTCTTGTGTCTACATTTTGTTTTCTATTTTACTGATAGTTAACAAAACTGTAGTGCTGTTATTATTTGCTTGATATTTCTGGTCACTGCCTAGATCCTGTTCAGGTGGTTTCATAGCGGGAGTTGTCCACCTTCTTTTGAAGCCAGCCTTCCAAGGTGTGAGGCACAGCTTTTTGTGTTATCTGATTCCCTGAAGCTCTAAAGTTTTCCTTTATAGTACTGTATAAGAAGTTACAATTCTGTGAGATAGTATCAGTATCTAGTTGCTCTTTGGGGCCTAGCTCTGACTGATTCAATAGACAGCTGGATACAGAAAGCCTATAAGTATATTTGTTGGCACTTAATCTGTTATCAGTGATAGTCAACTAAACTGCTGCATTTATTAATTTGCTTGAGATTGCTTGTCTTGGTATCTGCATTTTGTTTTAGTCAACAAAACTGCTGCATTTATTAATATGGTGGCTTTGCTGTTGCCCGCCCCTACTGTAAATTTGATTTGGGACACTCCTCCCAGTCTAATGTCATTAGCTCATTCTACCTAATACAGAGAGAACATTCGAGAAGGCCAACCCACTTAGGTTCGTAACCTTGAATTATCTTCTGTTCCTCCTTTCTCTTTTTCCATTTTACTTAAAAAAATAAAAAAAAAACTCCATGTGTGTTCTGACTGAGTGTGCTTCTTGGCACTTTTTAACTGTTCAGAGTTGAATAAAACAATAATTGATTTCAGTTCAGAATACAGTTTGAATAAATTGCATTTATTTAAACTGTATTTGCTTTAATATTGCTACACACTCAAATGTGCTAGCTTGCACTGCACTTGAATTGTTTTTAGTGCTGTTTTAGCTGCTTTTCTATAAAAAAAAAATTCTAAGCTTGTTTCCTGCCTTTCCTGTAACTAGCCTAGTCCAGATATAGATTTGCTGTATCCAGGACTGTTTGTAAGCTTCTGTGCCCCTCCCCAAGCCTTACTGTGTTGGAGGGAAGCCTTTTAGCTTATCAGTGGGAGTGGTAAGGACTAGGTAACCTATCTACCACAAGATAAGTGGTTTCTAGCCCATAAAGTGTAGTTTATTGGCCGTTTGGGCAGTTTTTTTATCTCTTTCAACTTTCTGGTTTAAAAGCTTGCATTTGCGCTTGTTTCCCACCTTTCCTGTAACTAGTCTAGTCCAGATACAGATTTGCTGTATCCAGGACTGTTTGTAAGCTTCTGACCCCCCCCCAAGCCTTCCTGTGTCAGCGGGAAGCCTTCTAACTTATCAGTGGTTGTGGTAAGCACTAGGTAGCCTATCTACCACAAGAGAACTGGTTTCTGGCCCAGAAATTTATGTTTACTGGCCATTTGGGCAGTTTTTCCATCTCTTTCAACTTTCTGGTTTAAAAGCCCGCTTTTGCGCATGTTTCCCACCTTTCCTACTAGTCTAGGCCAGATACAGATTTCCTGCATCCAGGACTACTTGTAAGCTTCTGAACCCCACCCCCCCAAGCCTATCTGTGTTGGAGGGAAGCCTTCTAGCTTATTAGTGGGAGTGGAAAGCACTAGGTAGCCTATCTACCACAAGAGGAGTGGTTTCCAGCCCATAAATTGTAGTTTATTGGCTGTTTGGGCAGTTTTTCCATCTCTTTCAACTTTCTGGTTTAAAAGCCCATATTTGCGCTTGTTTCCTGCCTTTCTTGTAACTAGTCTAGTCCAGATACAGATTTGCTGTATCCAGGACTGTTTGTAAGCTTCAGAGTGGTGCCAAAAAGTCTGCTCTTCGATTTTTCCTTAGATCTGCTAGTTCTCTCCTCTCCTGCACTTTTACTAGCTTATTAGTCTAGCACTTTACCAAACATCTTGTAGCAATTATTGAAGGACACAAAAGTGCTGCCAGCACTAAAAATTCTAAAAGGAAACAGCTCCAGTACTTATTAATAATGCTAACCCCTCCAGGCATGTCTAAAGGTCAGTTCCCTGTGCTTTCTCCTATTAATCTGGTGAACTTGGGCATCCTGAGGCAATGTAGCAACTGCCTCATGTACACTGACAACCCTCTCCTCTTACCTCCCAACACTTAGACTTGTAAGAGATGCACTTATATATCCAAACTGGAAGCCACACACTCTCCAGCCAAGACCAGAAGAGCTGGACAAGAGGAGGAGGTCAACACTGGCACCACACCAAATGGAACACATCACCTTCCAGAACACACACCAGCACTGCCTTCACATAAAAACACAAACCACACACCCACCTTCGTGGAGGCTCTCTTACCCAAACAGTAGAGACCTCCAAGGCAGAAATGCACTTGACCCCCACAACACAACAGTAATCACAAGACACATAACTCTTCTAAACAGCGTGCCACTCAACCAAAGCCAATAAGACAAAGCAGCATGCCCAACACACTAGTCATAGGTGACTCGATAGTGAGGCACACTGATGTCCCACTCACTAGGCTGAATAAGGAGAAAGCAACAGTCATCTGCCTGTCAGGTGCCAGGATCTGCCACATAATGCATGCACTCAAGTCCCTCAACAACAGGTACAAATATGACTCTATCATTGTACATGTGGGTGTGAATGACCTGAGACGTACCTCCCTGGACTACATGAAACGAACATGGAGGAGCTTTCGGATTATGTAGCTCAGGAGGGTATGACCCTAGCCCTGAGCAGCCTCCTACCATCACCCAGAATGATACAACAGTAGAAGCAGAAAATTATTGATTTCAACAATTGGCTAAGTTTCTGGTGTCATTCTAAGGGGATCCAGTATCTGTCTGCCTGGGATAACATGATTGACAGATCTCGATACTTTGCCAGAGATGGCCTGCACCTGTTACTCCTGGGCTTCCAGATAGTGGCCAAGGCTCTTGCCACTCCTATAGTGCCTTTTTTAGGTAGTGTTCCAAAGACCAAATTGCCACCATAACAGTTACAAACAAATGCAATCTGAGGATCATGCTGCTCAATGCTAGAAGTCTAAATCTCAAAATGCACTAGCTTGAAGCACTCCTTAAAATGGAGAACATTGACATTTGTGGTGTAACAGAGACCTGGTTCAAGCCAGCAAAAAGCACCCCTGTACTACCAGGCTGTAACCCATTCCACACCTTTCAGGCCCAGAACTTGGACTGAAGCTCCAAAGGTGGTGATGTTTCCCTATTCATAAAGGATGCACACACCTCCAGACTGGTAGCCCAACATAACGCATCAGGGATAATCCAGGTGCAGTAAACATTGGGCAAGACAGCAATTCAGGTCATTGCCTGCTATAGGTCCCAACCATGTCTTAAGACTCACACTCCACATTCCTAAGCACCCTGGAGAATATTAGGGTCTAACCTAACACTCTCATACTGGGAGACTTCAACTACCCCTCCATTAACTGGGAAAACTACTCATGTACCAAAACAATTGCCCAACATTTCCTGGAATTCATTAATTCCAATGCACTGGACAAGCTCGTTCTTACCCCCAATAGAGGTAGCAACATCCTTGACCTGGTCATTACTAACATGGGCGACCATTGCTCTACACCAATAGTCAACTCCTCCCTGGTTAGATCTGACCACAAACTAATCACCTTGAAAATCCTCATCCCTCCCACCACCCCCCGCAAAGGTAACCACTATGAAAAACTTATTCAAAGATAACTTTGGGCTCCTAAAAACAGAGGTGGCTAACTTCACAGCACCTATGCAAATGGACAATAGTTGCATGACTGCTGAATCATACACCAATGCACTGTATAAACACATACATAAATGCATGGATCTCACCATACCCAGTAGAACCAAGATGCTGTCCTCTAAAAAAAAAGGAAGCCAATCTGGTGGTCCCCTGCCATAAACAAAGTCTACAGCAGAAGGAGGAAACTGATGTGGAATAAAGTGAAGTCCCAAGACTGGAAAAACTCCCTTATCAGCCTCAACAAAAAGTTGAGATCCCTCATCAAATCCTCTAAAGCTAGCTATGAAAACAAAATTGCAGCAGAGGGTAAAGACAACCACAAGGCCTTCTATAGTTATGTAAAGAAGCTCCACAGCAATACCCAGATTTGCTCTGAGCTACTGCACAATGGTACCTCCAATACCAATCCAACATATATTGCCAATATACTGGCGACAGATTCAGTGTCAACTTTACCTCTCTCTCCCCCACCAAAGGACCAATCACAATACCAGTAGATTGCCAAGCATCCAGTATTACTGGTGCACAGGTTAAAACAGCACTGTCCAAGGCCAAGAATACAGCTTCTATGGGACCTGACAATATCCCTAGCTGTGTTCTACATGAACTACAGAGTGAACTGGCACCTCACCTGTGTGCCCTGTTCAATCACAGCCTCACCTCAGGCTTTGTCCCTACCAAATGGCACACTGCTACAATCATACCTCTCCACAAAGGAAGAGTGACTACAGACCATGGGAACTATTGCCTCATTAGCCTGATGAGTTTGATATGCAAAGCTATGGAACACATCATCATAGACCTAATAAACAAGGATATAGGGAATCTCCAAACTCTGGATCCCACACAGTTTGGTTTTGTGAAGGGTAGATCATGCCTGCTCAACCTGGTTGACTTCTTTGAGTCAGTCACCAGAGTTGTGGATAAAGGCAAGGTGGTTCATACAGCCTACCTTGATCTGGCCAAGGCCTTTGATGCCATTCTCCACTCAGGAATCACAGAGACACTCACTAAGCTAGACATCAACCCCTATATCACTACGTGGGTTGCAAACTGGCTCACAGATAGAACCCACAGTGTGAAAGTAGCTGACTCCAAGTCAGACTGCTGACCAGTCATGAGTGGAGTCCCACAGGGTTTGGTCCTGGGTCCTCTCCTGTTTGGTATCTACTTCTCTGAAGTCCAGGCCAACACGAAGGGACTCTGGCTGACAAAGTTCACAGATGATTGCAAGTTGGGAGCTATTATTAACTCCGCAAATGATGTTGACATCCTACAGAAAGGCCTCACTGAGACCAACGACTGGTGTCAGAACCAGGGCCTTAAGCACAATGTCAAAAAATGTGTCATCATCCCCTTTGGGAAAAACCTGGTTCCCATGAATTACCACATCAATGGTAGGCCATTGAACACAGAAGGAGTTATAAGAGATCTGGGAACACAGGTTGACAGCAACCTCCCTTTTGACCACCACATTGCCACTGTGGTCAGAAAGTCCTTCTATGTGGCACATCTCATTACTAAGGGTTTTGCATCCAGAAAGAAAGAGGTCATTGTCTCCCTCTACTCTTCCCTCATTAGGCCAATCATCGAGTACAATCCCCCATTTGACATGTACCTTACTAGACACCTGAAACAACTGGAGAAGCCGGAAAAGTACCTCACAAAGAGGATCCTGGGCCTTAAACACTTGTCCTATATGGACAGACTCAAAAAACTCCAACTATTCTCGTTCTCATATCACCTACTTAGAGGTGATCTCTGCTTGACTTACAAATCCATGTCTGACCTAGCTCTGCTAGAAATGCTACATCTAAAGAAATCCCAATCCCTCCGCACCACACACTCCAGAGACCTCAACCTCATTGCCACAATCAACAGAACAAGCCGGAGGGACAGGTTCATAACCCAGAGACTGCCCATGCTATGGAATAGACTTCCCATACATGTCAAACAGAGTGCCTCACTGGCTCTCTTCAAGAGAAATCTTGATGAGTGGATGGGAAATAGAAAATTCACCCCAAGGATCACTCCAGTGGCTCTACTCAACAGAGAAACTGGGAACTAAGGTCATGTGGCACAATGCCAGGGTAATCCTATGGGCTAGTCTTGTAAAGGCTCCAGGGCCATTAGCCTAGTACACACCTATGAACCTATGAACCTATAACCTACCATAAATTTCACATCTTACCTTTTACTTATAACATAATCCACAATTTCTCTCACAGCCAATAACAACTTTTGACATCCCTTCCCTTTTATGCCATATAAACTTCCTTCCATAAAAACCCTTATCCTTTCTGCCATGCTCCTCTGTATTTCTGTCATAAAAATGTTATTATCTGTGTTATTTAGTGCAATGCAACTCCATTTTTTCATTTAATTTTTATCTTTTTTCTATATAAATGTTAATATTCTACTATAAAACTCTTCAAAAATAAACCCTTTCTTCAACCATTCATTTAGTACATTAAAAAATACTCTCATTACAGTCCATTTATTTCTTGAAGATTTATACATTTTTCCATTTGGGCCTGATACAGAATCAACATTTACTCTCCTAAGTACTGTAGCCAATTCACTAATAATAATTTTTCAAATTCTTCATTAACTCATTCTAGATTTTTTTTTATTTTCCATTGTCTCTTATTTTCATTTTACTCTTATCCATATTTTCCTTGTGCTGTACTACAATACTCATAATTTCCTTGTATTATTTTTACCTTTCCTTTTACATTTTCATTTGTCTAATTATACTATATCCCATGGTATTTTTTATTTATTTTTTTTGTTCGTGTCTCAATGTGTTTGAACTATTGATTTTCCAGTAAAACAGAATGCATCACTGACCCTATTCATAACGAAACCTAGATAACTGAATGGGATACTGCAAATTCACCCCTGGGGGGGACCCATGTCTCTCATGGACAAGAGTAGCCTGTGATGATCGCACACCTGCTCTGTTCATATCTTCATTCTGCAAACTACCCAAAAAGAACAAATGGGGTACTTGGGATTAACATGGCTAGGCTTGTAAAGGATCTAGGGACACTAGCCTAGTAACTTCCTATCACCCTATGAACTAATATCCTTCTTTACTCTTTTACCCAAATATGCAGATATCTCCTCCCTTCTCCCTTGTAAAAAATAGATTTGCTAAACAATAACACCTTAATTTTTTCTCACTTTTTTATATATTTCTTTTTGCATGTCATAATACACTCTTGTATTGTTCTCTTAATGTTCTAATACATTTCTATACATTTTCCCATACTTCATATTGTCTTCCCTTCTTACATTATCCTGCCATTGAAAAATCACTTTTTAAATTCAATCCACCATTCAGACTAGTTTTTATAGAAGTCCTTCATGGTTATATGATCCTTTCTTAACCGCAATACTTCCATTCTCCAATTACATCCCATAATTTCTCATTTATTCTTTCTATTCCTTCTCCTATTTTATTATACTCCCTTTCTTCCATCACATCTTTTTATATTTTTAAGTGGTCTGAAAACTTTGTCACAACTGTATCACCATCTGCTATCCCCAAGCCTACCAATAATATAAAATAATCAATTTCAGATACAAGTTTCCCATCTATAAGTCTAAGTCCACTGATTCTTGTTTCACACAGCTGATTTAACACATTTTATCAGTTCCTGTGTTTTTTATATTTTCTCTTTAAATCACAATTAAAGTCCCCTGTAATTATAATGATCACATTAACCACCACATAGTTTAATATTTGATAAAGGCTGGGTGCCTTCTGTGTGGAGTCTGCATGTCCTCCCTGTGTTCAGTTGGGTTTCCTCTGGATGCTCCAGTTTCCTCCCACATTCTGAAGACATGCTGCAGGTGGATTCCACATTATAAATTGGCCATAAATGTGCGTGCGTGTGTGTGTGTGTGTGTGTGTGTGTGTGTGTGTGTGTGTGTGTGTGTGTGTGTGTTTGCCTTCTGAGGAAGGTTAGGCGCTGGGCTGGCAACTCAACACCATAAAACTCTACTGCCACTCGTTCTGCAGACCAAAGATCTGCTGTGGCAACCCCTAACGGGAGCAGCCAAAAGGAAAACAGGAAGTCTAATATTTGATGGCACAGACTCTCTCTTTCCTTGCTAGTTATATATGTATATAATGCTATAATTCTATAAGCATAGCAATGAAGCCAGCTATTTGCCTCAATCGCAGTGTAAATGAAACAAAACAAATTAAATTAGATTACATATAGTTTTTATTGGTCAGGTAATTGAATGGATAGTACATAAAGACATTTGTTTAAACAAAGTCTTTAGGATACATATTATGTTGTCGAACCGTAACAAGTTCGAACACCATATTGTCAAACCCATATGTTCGAATTTGGAAAAGTTTGAAAGTTTCAGTGGGGATTTCAGTTCAGTGCAGAAAGGGAAGAGTTCCCTTTACTGCACTGTAGTGCAATCTTGGAGTTGGTATATTTAAAGGGCAGGGGGGCTGGGGGTGCAGGGGGCTTGCCCCCCTGCTTACAAGCATCAGGTAGGTTTTTCTGATTTTTTTTTTGACGTTTTCGAACTTTTGAAAGTTCGAACGTATAGGTTCGACCATATGTCATTTGGACTTTTGAAAGTTCGACAATGAAATATTAATCCAAGTTTTTATTCTGAAGAAGACCAGTGAAAAGGTTGAAAGCATTTAATATACAATAAATCATTTTCACTCATTTCATTATACAGTGTTCTTTCATTTGTTTTAATTGTATAAACATGTTCTCTCAACCTCACATTCACAACAGTTAACCTTCCCATCCTTACCATTATATCTAGTATTTTCACTGTTTTTTTGCACAACACAGCTACTCCAGAACAACATTCACCTTTAAAGTTCCATATTATATTTCCACCAAACAAGTTTTATGTTTGCAGTCTTTCTTCCTTTGTCAGGAATGTTACATCCTCTAACAGAATAATATCCATATCACATTTACAACAGCACTCCGGTATCCCTATAATTCTTGCAATGTTAATAATATTGTTTACATTTACTGAAAGTGCTGTAGAATTGTTGCTTTTCCTTCTTTATTAATTTTCATTTTCTTATTTTTACTGTTTCCTCAGTTGAATATTGTCCTAGGTTGCTGCAAAAAAAATCATTGTTTCTCAAAATTTGAATTTTCACTGGCTAGAACTTCAAAATATTAGTATCAATCCATTCTCCTGACCTCACCTGTATGCAATGTCTCTCCTTATTTTCCCCTCCATATGTTTTCCTTCTTCCCCAGTTTCTTCTTCACCTAATTCACAATCTCCCCCAGGCTCTTGTTGTCCTTCCTCATGTATGTTTTTTTCCTTTTCCCCTTCTTTTTCATTATTCACTGTTTGTTCTTGACAATTCATCCAATGTTTTTTTTTTGCACAACCTGCATTCAGGCACACATCATCTTGCTGTATATCCTTTCTTCCTTCACTGGTTATATTGTACCTTGTCACAATTTATAAATTAGATGAGAAAAGTCTCCACCAAACAAAAATGATTTTTGACTGATCAAATTAGCTTAATGTCTCTCTATGACCAAACAGAAAAATAACACTTGGTAAGTGTTCCATCATTTTTCTTCACATTCAAAACAGCTTCCAACCTCCGCCCTCCATTCCATAATTTTCCCTTTCTCTGACTTCCACAATATTATCAACACTTTCTCTTAGAACCTGCATGCATTTTTAACATTGCCTTCTTCCAGATCATCAGCTCAAAACTGCAAAGTAACATTTTATTTAACATTTTAAGTTATTATTAGAGAACAAATAATTGTTCCTTGGATAAATGACCTTTTTGCTACTCAGTTCCAGAAAATTTATCATCGGTCCATCAGTTTCAAATGTTAAACTACAAAAAGTTTGTGTCACAATCCAAATTCTTGAGCTTCAAAACCTAGAATACCTACCAGATTGTCCCATACATAATAGCTATATATTACAGTGTCATTTTTTGTTCTTTTTCTCACAACTGCTCATCTTATTTACAGTTTGTTGCTGCGTTTCTTTTCTGTCTGCTGTCACTGATACATATGTTTTAGTTACTGTATTATCTGCTATCACCAAGGCAGATACCTTCTCAGTTTGTTGCTTCCTTCATCTTTTACTTTCGGTCACTCCTGCATAAGTTTTCTCTGCTGCATTCTCTGCTGCCACATCACCCGGTTCCTTTTCCACATCACCATCCTCAGCACTTCTGAAAACATTATCTGCCATCTCACCCAATGAAACAGCAGAACTGTCACCTGGATCATCCCGCTCGACTGCATCACTTCAACAGATTTGCCATCTCAGCCAATGAAACAGCAGAACTGTCACCTGGATCATCCCGCTCGATTGCATCACTTCAACAGATTTGCCATCTCACCCAATGAAACAACAAAACTGTCACCTGGATCATCCCGCTCAACTGCATCACTTCAACAGATTTGCCATCTCACCCAATGAAACAGCAGAACTGTCACCTGGATCATCCCGCTCGACTGCATCACTTCAACAGATTTGCCATCTCAGCCAATGAAACAGCAGAACTGTCACCTGGATCATCCCGCTCGATTGCATCACTTCAACAGATTTGCCATCTCACCCAATGAAACAACAAAACTGTCACCTGGATCATCCCGCTCAACTGCATCACTTCAACAGATTTGCCATCTCACCCAATGAAACAGCAGAACTGTCACCTGGATCATCCCGCTCGACTGCATCACTTCAACAGATTTGCCATCTCAGCCAATGAAACAGCAGAACTGTCACCTGGATCATCCTGCTCGATTGCATCACTTCAACAGATTTGCCATCTCAGCCAATGAAACAGCAGAACTGTCACCTGGATCATCCCGCTCAACTGCATCACTTCAACAGATTTGCCATCTCACCCAATGAAACAACAAAACTGTCACCTGGATCATCCCGCTCGACTGCATCACTTTAACAGATTTGCTTACTTCCTTCTCCATGGAAACAGCCAAACACTGCTCATTTCTAACATCACCAGACAGGAATCTTTGCTTACATTCTGAAGCTCAACATCAAATGATTTTTCAACAAATTCTCTCTTTCAGTCTCCAAACTCTCCATAACTTCACTCTCCTCGTCCACACAGCTGCTTCCCTTAGGCCTCTTCCTTGCTGCTGCAGGAACCCTCCTGCTCCATCTATCAGCTCCAAAGAGGAAGGGAAGTTCCCTGATGCCCTGACCAAATTTCCCATTGCAGAATAAATACCACCTCTGGTTTCTCCTAAAAGAGGTTACTAATATAGTAGGTCTGTATCATATATTCGAAATTCCAAAATATCGAACACCATAAGTTCGAACTTGGAATTTCGAAATATGATAACATCAAACACTCAGAATAGTGAATTTTTTCCCAGGGAAAAAATTTGCTGTTCCAAGAAACATACACACAGCACAAGCACACCAAAATAAATAAACCACACAAATACAGTTAACAAAACCCAACCCTACACTAAACCATACATACATTCCTAACTATCCACTTACCTTAACCCGCACCCTAATCCTAAGGTCCATAACTATCGCACACATACCCTATGAAACTATACACAAACAAACTAAGTAATACACACACATTTTTATTTATTTATTTATTTTATTTATTTTTATTTTTACATTTGTTGGCTGGGCTAGTCCAGCTGGATATATGTCCATTTTCAGCAGAGGCCCGGGGAGAAAAGCTCCTCGAAAACACAGTAAAATTTATATAAAATAACAATATTCAACAGATACAGGTACAATACATATTTAAGCAATTGTATACATGATAGATTTTACAGATGTGGGTACATTAAATATATAAGCAAATATTTTCATTTCAAAACATGTCTGCTTACAGAATCATATTACTTATAACATTTGTTAGTTATAGGGAGGTATTGATGAAGACATTTTAATAATATATAAGGCCCGTTTTCTTTATGACTTTCAATAGGCAATTAGTACATACAGTTGATGAGATGGGTGTCTTTGTGAAAAAAAAATGTGTAGTTAGTCTAGGTTCACACAGGGACATAACCAATGGGATTTAAGGTGGGTTTTCAGCTTGCTTTTAAATTGTGTTAGTGAGGAAAGGGAGGTCAGGTCACTGGGGAGAGAGTTCCAGGTTTTACCCATGGTATTAGAGAACAAAGGTCACCAGCCATATTGTTGGTTTTACCTATTTGTACTAATATTTTATTAGATGAGCGTAGGGTCTTAAGGTTGTTGTAAGGGGTGATAAGATTGGTAAGAATTGGAGTATTAGTAGGCTGATACAGGATTTTGTAGGCAACTGTTAATTGTTTAAATAGAAGTAAATTTGGCAACTCTAGCCATCCTAGTTGTTCATAATTAGTACAGTGATGGGTTCTGAATGTAGAGCCTGTTGCAAATTTAGCAATATTGTAGGAGACAGCCAGTTTGTTCAAGTTGTTTTTTGAGAGGCTAGTATATATAGGGGAGGCGTAGAGGAGGGTGGAGATTAAGTGGGTCTGGGCAATAGTAGCATTTGCTAGTGGAGTGAGAAAGGATTTGATTCTATAGAGGGAGCCTAGTTTTTTGTTGACTGTTTTTATGGTACTGTTGATGTGAGTATCAAAGTTAAGGTTATTATCAATTAGTACCCCTAGCAGTTTTGTGGTTGAGTCAGGGGATATGATGGTACCATTGTTTGATGTAACAGTAAAGTATAGTGGGGAGGCCCTACGGGTGAGAGTAAAAAGTCGGAGTTTATTTTTTTGGGGGTTCAAGATGAGGCAATGTTGTAGTAACCATTTCTCTACTGTGTTAAACACATTTTGGGTGAGGGACTGAAGGTCTGATGGAGTGGTGGCTGAGCATATTAATGTGGAGTCATCTGCGTATTGTATTGAGGTAGCTTGAGGAATTACAGAATGCAGGTCATTGATAAAAATAGAAAATAGAAGAGGTCCTAATATAGAGCCTTGGGGGACACCAAGTGCAATGGGGAGATGGGGAGATAAGTTGTTCTCCCATAGAACAGCCTGTTGCCTATTGTTTAAATATGATTGAAACCATTGTATAGCCAGTGCATCTAGTGATAGGTTTTTGAGTATGTTTATGAGAAGTTGGTGGTTAACCATATCGAAGGCTTTAGAGAGATCAATAAAGAGGGCTGAGGATAGAGTGTTGTTATTGCAGTTTTTTTAATACAGTTAGAGAAGGATAAAAGGGCAGTTGTAGTGCTGTGAAATGGCCTGAAGCCATGCTGGCAGTTAGCTAATAAGTTATCTATTAGGTGTTTTAACAGTTGCCTACGAATGCATTTCTCCATGATTTTTGCCAGTGGAGATAGTATAGCAATAGGTCTATAGCTGGATAATTCCCTGGAGTTTCCACCTTTATGCAGGGGGATAATATGGGAGATCTTCCAAATAGATGGAATAGTTCTCTCAGAGATAGTTCTGCTAATCAGGATAGAGATGGGGTAGGCTATGGCTTTTGCAGCTTTTTGCAGATATTCTGCAGGTAAGAGATCAGCTGCGGGAGTGGTAGGTTTCAGTTTCAGAATAAGGGTACAGATAAGGGATGTAGGGACAGGTTTGAGATGAAATGAGGGAAGTAAGCTAGCAGTAGAGGAAGTCAGAGATGAGCTGTCAGGAGTTAGTTGATTGTCAACAGACTGAATGGTCTCAGTAAAGAATGTGTTAAAGGTATTCGCAATTTGCTTTGGACTATCATGGTAAGTACCTAATGGGGTGGGTGTGACAGAATGACCTGGGTGTAAAAGTGTGCTAATCCCTGCCCAGAACTTTTGTGGTTTGTTTTGCTGGGTTTGTTGGAGATGAATGTAATAGTTTCTTTTGTCTGATAGAATGGCTTTTTTGTATCATTTCTTAGCTGCCTAAATTTTAAATGATCCTCTGGGCTTTTAGTAGTAAGCCACTTGGCCCAGACTTTATTTCTGAGGAGCATTTTTTGTTTGGTTGTTTTTAAGAGCCAGGGGGCAGGTTTATTCCTAGTTCTAATGGTCCTTTTTGGTGCATGGTAGTCTAGAAAACCTAATAATTTAGTATTAAAGTAGATTACTGCTTCCTCTAGAGGTATGTTTTTGAGGGGTGACCAGTCACATGCTTTAAGTTCAGTTTGGAAGATGTCAGGGTTAAAATTTTTGTTGCTCCTTATTGTCCTATAGGTGATTGGGCTAGGGATGTCAGTCTTAAATCTGATTATGAAGGTGAGTGCATGGTCACTTATATCCTCAGGGAGAGTCCCTACTTTGTAAGTTTGGTGATGTCTGTTTATCAGAATCCAGTCTAGGGTGCTTTCATTGCTATTGAGTTTATTGGTCCTTGTGGGGGAGCTAATAGTTTGAGTGAAACCATGTAGGTTAATATGAGTAGAAGGCTGTTGAATGGCTTTGAGAGAGTGCTAATGGTGGAGTGGAGGTTTGCTTTGTGGGGTAACAAAGGTTTATGTAGTGGACATGTTCGTAAAATGTAAGTAGATAAGATATAGAAAGAATAGGTATGAGGGAAGATAGAAGTAGGATCTTCAGGTGTGGAGAGGTTGATATGAATGACATTGTGGCAGAGTTATATATAGGGTAAAGATAAAGGGTAAGTTAGGTGGTTTACTAGGATGAGACTTGGAAATGTTGGTTCTAGCACTTTAAGGACTGGGATCTATGATTGGTAGTTAGTATCGGGGTGTGGTTAGGGTGTATAAATGTAGGAGCACTGGGGGCAGGTAGGAATTGGGGGTAGGGTAGGGGAGCGGAGTGAGCCCGCAGGGCGAACGGAGCGGGATAGAGCAAGTGAAGGAAGAGGACCCCAAGAACAATCAGTGAAGAGCTGACTGCTGAGGTAAGGTGGAGATGGATGTGGAGGAGAGTGAGTTATAGTGAAAATAGAGGAGTGAGCAGGAGTGGGATAACAAGTAAAAGAAAATCAAGGTGCCTGATAAATATATTTCAAACAGTGGGATAGATGTACAAGGCAAATACTAGGAGAAGGATGACATCTAGTGGACAAGGATAAAAATGCAAGTAGCTTTTCAAGAGTATTGTCAGGTCTAGGAGTAATGGAGGGTAAACAGGAGTTAGCTAGAGAGACTGCACATGGGTAGTATGTTAAGGTTTAGGAGAAAAGAAGATTAGAGTAAGGCTGCTGGCTGTCCTGGCTAGGGAGCGGACTTCAATAACATGGAAATATATTATTCAAGTATATTTTTTAATACAATAGTTATTGAACACATACTTTCTTGGTTCCTTGTGGGAATGAGGCTTAGAGAGAGGACTGCCTCTATTCTTTAGTTCAGGTAGAGACCAATAGTCTTAGCATAATGTTTGGTTCTTGGCTTTCAGGCAGGGCAGATTCTCATTCCCTAGTTCAGGGCAAGCAGGATGAAGAGTTTCTTGGTTCCTTGTGGGAATGAGGCTTAGGGAGAGGATTGGCTCTATTCTTTAGTTCAGGTAGAGACCAATAATCTTAACATAAGGTTTGGTTCTTGGCCTTCAGGTAGGGCAGATTCTCATTCCCTAGTTCAGGGCAAGCAGGATGGAGACTTTCTTGGTTCCTTGTGGGAATGAGGCTTAGGGAGAGGATTGGCTATATTATTTAGTTCATGTAGAGACCAATAGTCTTAACATAAGGTTTGGTTCTTGGCCTTCAGGCAGGGCAGATTCTCATTCCCTAGTTCAGGGCAAGCAGGATGGAGAGAATAGTATAGGACTCCATAGCCAGGGACACACAGCAGCCAGGAGCTAATCCATGAAATAAAGTTATCAAAACCCAACAGTACACTACACCATACATACATTCTGAACTGTCCACTTACCTTAACCCTCACCCTAACCCTAAGGTCCGTAACTATCGCACCACAGTGGAGGAAATAGTGAAGCCATGGAACGGCCCACAGAAATCTTGTCCTAGGTAAGATTTTGATGTTCCGGGGCTTCACTATTTTCATCCTTCGATGTATTGGGTTTGATATTATAACATTCGAAGTTTTGCAACTTTGATGTTATAATATAGACCCAATGGAGTGGGACTAACCTGATCAATGATGGCTAAATAAACATAACTACAATCCTTTTAATTTAACAAAGTGATCCCCAGAATCACTGTAACAGCAAAAAACAAGACTGAAAGAAAAAGGAGGTATTGACAGGAATTTTACTAAAAAGTCTGAATGTCTATAAATAACAGAGATAGTGACAGACAGCATTAATCCTTTAAGCACTAATAAGTACTTCGGAACTGAAGTTAATACTGCAAAATGATATACCTACTGAAAAGGTAACTGCTTGGTCGAATTTGAATAAACATCAAGCATATATACTACAGCAAACCATCTGCAACTTACATACTACTTAACGAAAACAGTAATAAAATCCATGTTTTTAACAAAACAAAAATATTAATGCAGGTGAAACAAAGAATCAGGAAATACTGAAAGGTCATAGCTGCTCTTACCTCCCAACCCGTCACAAAATGTAAAGGGATGGCACCCAAAGGTATTGATTTAAGTCATAGCAAAACAAGAAGAAGTCATAAAAGCATGGCAATGCTGCAATAATATTTACTTTGTAAGTCAGCTTAAGAACAGTAAGAACATAAATCAAGAAATGAAAATAAAAAATAAATATACACATACCTCTCATCCTTAGTGCAAGAAATCTGGACCAAGCCTAAAATAATGGGGGGAACGAAGGCCCAAAAAAAGGGACCGATTTTTAAATATTGCTCTTATAAACTTAGAAAAGATGCTAGGATAACAGGATTTCTATTAGCATGCATTTTCTGAAGGATATGAAATCTGAAACTCAAATGTATGTCATTACTCAGTGAATTCAGTCCTCAGAGATTTGCCAGAAACCACACATTTTATGAGGAATAGACCAAAAATATGAGGCAAAAATCTGGATAGTTGAAAGGTATGAACATGCAGTCTATCAGGCACATGCCTAGAATTTATGTATTATTTTAGTTCAGTACAGAGAAATGGAAGCAGCTCAGATGAACATTTTAGTTGTATCAGCCAACTTTATACAAGAAAACTCTGTAAGGTGTATTCGCTTTCAAGTGAAATCAGGTCATTTTCTGCCCAGAATGTTTCAGATAAGCTAATTACACTCCAGTCTCATGCCACTGAGTAATGTTCTCCAGAAAGACTAAAATTAGAGTGAAACTAGTACAACATGATAAAAAAGACTTCAGTTTTACTCTATAATTCCAGCAATGTCTGGCAGAGTATAAAATGTACAGCTAAAAATCACAATTGTTAGCCTGTAATTTAGGTACAGCTTTAACAAACATAAGCTGATACAATAAAGGGGTTTATATCATAAAGTCGAATGCTGCGATTGTCAAATACCAAAACATCAAACTGAATATACTGAAGTGTAAGAAGTTCGAAAATGCGAAACTGCGAAGATCGGAACTACGAATGGTCATAGTTGGCCCTTCTGTACCCTGATGTTTGTCTCCAATGTGGTGCGATCTTGGAGTTGGTATATTTAATTAGGGAGGTGGGGGGACAAGCCCCCCCACATTAGTAATACTGTGAAGTGTTTGTGTGTTGTTATGTTGTTGTACAAATGTGAAGCTGGCCTTCCATTGCTATTCAGAATTCTGTTTTTTTGATGTTGTCAGTTTTCGGAGTAATTACGTTTCGAGGTTTGGAGTTCGATGTTGTGGTATTCAGTGTTTTCACAGTTCGAGTATATGATATAGACCCCAATAAAGTACTACCATAGGTATATTTTTGAAACTACCATAGTTACTGACCATATAAAGAAATAGTAATCAAAATGTGTAGTTTGCTGTTTAGACAGAAATCGGTCTTTGCTGTTTGTAAAAAGACTGCAACACTCATAGATGGTATCAGGAGAAAAATTTTGTTATTTGGTACAGTTATTTTACAGTACAATAGTCATTGCTTATGTCAACCTGCAAACCATGCACTTATCCAATGATCCCAGGTCATGACTCTGAAACTACACAGATTACCCACAGATGTTGCTCCCTCCCCCTTGAAATTACTGGTATCAAATACCTTATCTAATCCTTTACTACAGCTAGTTAGATTATAGTATACAGAATAAATCACATTATAAATTCATACTGTTAAGTAGTCATGTTTTTCTTCAGACATCACTGATAACAGTAGCATAAATGCATATTGTTTGCAAGATACAATGATGTGCATTTTGTGTGCCCACACGTACCTTGTTCTTTTTTATAAAGGATAAATCATTTGAGCATGATCATCTCTAGGACGTCAAAACATCACATAATTCTTCTAAAAGCCATGGGAAAACAACCAAATAATCATAAGAAATGGTATATAACACTATAGATTAATTAGATAGCATTACTTCTACATTATGTCTGTTGTCTCTTTGATTTAAGAATGTGAAATCAAGTGATATATAGCAGGGAGGAGTGTGATCTAGAGCAAAAGTCATCCATAATACATGAAAAAGCTTTGTTATATAATTTTACATACTGATGTTTTCTTCACTTACTTTATTATTTCTTGATATTGCATGTTGCTGGTCTTTTTAGGTCCACAGTTATAAAAACTACAGTTGCAAGACACCTGGTTTATAATTACTGCATTCATTCTTGTACAGGCAAGACATTTGACTTTGCTTAATGCCACACTTTGCAAGCCATGCTGTTCTCCTACAGTGCAACAGACTCATTTTTTCTCACCCTTTCTCAACATGTCATACATGTAGAGATATGGAATTTTGATACATGCTGCA
Organism: Protopterus annectens; assembly: GCF_019279795.1. Lineage (NCBI taxonomy): Eukaryota > Metazoa > Chordata > Ceratodontiformes > Protopteridae > Protopterus > Protopterus annectens. The sequence goes on from NC_056739.1 coordinate 267,029,960, forward strand.
ATAATGTAGTGTTCGCCGAATTCAAAATGACTGCGCTAGACTTCAGAAATGTTGCAGTACACTGGCTCACTCTCTTAAACAATTTTCATGATCTAGGACCCAGTGGTTACTGGGATAGTCTCCAGCATCTCTGTGAATATATAAAGGATGAAGTGAGATATCACACAAAGAAATATGCCGTTATAAAATTATTTTCATCAAACACTTTGAAACATTGGTATAATATGTTCATATGGATTTGTACATTCTATCCATAGCATTCACAGTCATACAGATGTCACCTACCTCAGTTTAATTCTATTTGTTTGCAATGGCTTTTCATTATTCATTTTTTTGTTTCTGTCTATTAATCAGTTACATCAGCTACACAAGTTATTTATATTTATACAACGACCCCCCATTAATATTCAAAAAACGTGCACGCTGATTGGTCAGCGTGCACGTTGTAAATCAGAGTTATAGTAATGGAAAAAGGTCCGGTCGCCCGGACTTTTTCCATTACTATAACTCTTTTTTTTTACAGCAATGGAGAACGCAAGATCTCCATTGTTTCACACTGTCTAGCTGTGTTAAACTCGTTTAACTTAGCAAGACAGCATTAAAAAAAGCAACGGACTTTCTCCGTTTTAAATGCTGTCTCGCTATGTTAAATGAGTTTAACATAGCGATACAGTTTGTAAAAAGCAACAGAGATCTTGCTTTCTCCATTGCTTTTTACAAACTGTTTCACTATGTTAAATGGGTTTAACATAGCGAGACAGCTTTAAAAAAAGCAATGGCTCCATTGCTTTTTTTAAAGCTGTCTCGCTATGTTAAACCCATAGCGAAACAGTTTCTTTTTACAAACTGTTTCGCTATGTCAAATGGGTTTAACATAGCGAGACAGCTTTAAAAAAAGCAACGGCTGCTTTTTTTAAAGCTGTCACGCTATGTTAAACCCATTTAACATAGCGAAACAGTTTGTAAAAAGCAACAGAGATCTTGCTTTCTCCGTTGCTTTTGCCCACAGCTCTGATGTACTGCATAGGCATATGCATGCGCAGTACATCAGAACTGCCGCAGAATACCAGACAGCTGCGGAAGGGCAGCAAGGAGGCATTATACAATGCCATTATTTAAGAAAATTAATTATTTTTTTTCTTAAATAATGTCATTATATTAGCAATAACTCCACTTCTGGGTGAGGGTAATGCTGGATTTACCCACGGTTGGCTTTGTTTGGTCCCTTGGGCTTCGCTCTCATGATCAAACCACACCAACCGTTGGGTAAATCCAGCATTACCCACACCCAGGCATGGGTTATTGCTATAATATGTGTGTGTGTGTGTGTGTGTGTGTGTGTGTGTGTGTGTGTGTGTGTGTGTGTGTGTGTGTGTGTGTGTGTGTGTGTATACTTAGTAGGCCAATCATTAATACCTGTGTCAAGGAGACAATTTCTTCAGATAGGTGTATAAAGACTGCATCGGTATCATAGTGTGCATCAATTGCATGTGTCATAATCCTTTTATGACTATTCAAGACAAGATCAGTGGGGGGCGTGGCCAAGGATGAACACAGGATAGCAGCAGATTTCTTCAGCTCCACCAACTTAACTGCACTGACAGGAAATAATTACTTTAAAAATCAACTAATGAAACAATTTTCTTTCTAAATACGTTTGGAATATCAGTTTCTTGAATAATATCTAAAAAAGAAAGAAAATTTCAATAATTTTCCTGTCAGAAATCATCTTGGAAATTTCTCTTTCATCACCTCTGTTCAAAATGAGTTCCAGTAAGGCAAACAGTCAGGATTCCAGCATCAAGAAAGAGCTTCAGTCTCTGATATCTACTATTCAGCAACTAACAACCAAAATGGACAAACTGGATACTAAAATTGATAACTTCATAGAAAAACTACAAAACAAATGGATTTGTTACATCAAGACTTGCAACAACAGAAGGCTCAGATTACAGGCATAGAAGAGACTGTTAATGATATGGAGAACAGAATCCAGGAAGAAGAAATTAACATTGAGTTTTTGCTGAAGCAGAACACACACCTACAATCCAAACTTGATGACCTGGAAAACAGATCTAGACGCAATAATATTAGGATTTTTGGACTGCCAGAAAATATAGAAGGTAACAACATTACTTCCTTTTTAAATACTTGGCTTCCCAAAACTTTAGACTTGTCAGAAGCATTTTCTTTTGGTATTGAAAGAGCCCATAGGTCCTTATCTAATTTTAACTCTAACAAAAAGTATCCTAGATCAGTTATAGTAAGATTTTTATCATCTTATGACAAGGAGATGGTATTAAAATCTGCATGGGCTAAAGCACCTATTAAAATTAATGAGGCAACTGTGCTTTGACAATGACTATTCTTCCTTGGTAATAACTAAAAGAAAAGTTTTTTTGCCATTAATAAGAGAGCTTAAGAAAGCACAGTTCAAAACTTACCTTTTATTTCCTGCCAAACTAAAAATCTTTTTACCTGATGGCCCTAGAATTTTTGAAGACTTGGACTCTGCTTTGCTGTATATTAAAAAAATAAGATATTAGATAAAATAGAAGATATGGAATGGGCAAGTCCTTCGTTAAAGAGGATGGCAACAGGAACTTCTTGGAAGACTTCAGAGAAGCAAAAAAGACTAAAAAACAAATGACATGTTCTATATATTTTTTTCCTTCTCTCTTAATCTCTTCAAATACAGTTACTGCATCTCCAGAAAGCCACAAATATTTTAAAGATTTATTCAAAGTTATTTTTCTGTGTGCAAAGAACTGTTTTTGTTTCATAAATAGTCAAACTCTCTGAGGAACAAATAACATGCTATCAATCAACTTGTTTCTCTTTGTGATAAAGAGAACTAAGGTTAGTAATTTGATACATTTTCTTTCTCTTCTTGTTTTAAATAATGGCATTCTTTTTAAACTATGCATTTAGTGAGGGGTGGGGGGGCAAGGAGAGAAGTATGATGAAAAATATGGAAAAAGTGAAATAATAACTTATTAGTTCTTTAAAACTATATATGCTGTTTAAACACTGTTGCTAAATATTGTACCATGACTTTATTGCTTATACATGATTATAAATAATATGTCATGATATAATTGCAAATAATTAGAACTAAAATAGTTGTAAGTAATATGTTTCATGTTTAACTTTATTAATACAAACAGCAAGTAATATTTCTTTGTAGATACTCTTTGTAGCTTCCTTTTTTTCTCTCTCTCTCTCTCTTTTTTTTTCTCTACTCTCTTCCTTTTCTTTTTTTCTCTCTCTTTCTCTCTTATAAGTACAGTTATATGCTTCTGATAATACTGATATATGTATATAATAAGATTTGTATGAGAAAATGAAATGGAGCATATAAAAATAAGTTGTATAATATGTTAAATAACTGTAGGCTTGGTTTCACTGTCATAGAGACTGTAATGACTTGTAAAATACTTCACAAAGGTTTTGCACTGTTTAGTTTCATTTGTATTACTAAATGAATGTCAGTCACTTGTATTTACTAAAATTCCCACCAGAATGTTAAGGGAGACAATTTGGGATGTGGGTTACCTCGTGAATAGTGTCCTCGAGTTGTTTTAAAAGCTTCAACACTCAGAATACACGCAGAGAAGCTCAATGCAGTCATTTTGAACTTTGACCCCTGATTTCACACTGACACATCGCAGATTCAAGAAGAACACTGTTCCAGGAAATAGAACTGCTGTAAATGCGACTTTGTGATGAAAAATTAACTTTATGACATCTAAATGTGAGTTATTCTTTATAACAACTTACTTATTTAAGATGTAATTTATAAAATATGAAAGTTATAATGATTTTAAATGATTCAGTATGCCATAGTAAGCAAGTGAGATATTTAAGAAGGCATAGAAGGTAAAACATATATACATATGTTTTTGAAAGCTTACATGACTGCAACATATTATTGTATATAAATACTTATGATTTAAACATATATAATGTTATAAATCATTTGACTTATCTAATTGACAAGCACAAGTATCATTATGATTATATCTTAGAAGAAACTGTCATGTGACATATTTTAAAGCAGCAGTTCAGATATATAAAATACAGATGGCTTTCTTCACAATGATTTATGTATAACTAGGAATTTACATTGCTGTGCAGTATGATTTGTAAACATATGTATGAGTATAAATATTTTATTTACTGACAATGATAAGTATGAGAAGAAAGCTTTGGTGCAAGTAATTTAAAGTTTTTAAAACTGTTAACTGCATTTCTATGGCAGAAAGTAGGAATACCCTAATATATGTAATGTCTGAACCATAATAGCCTAAGTTATTGAATCCAAATGAACATAAGAACTTATTTTTACAAACTTTTAATAAACTAATATATAGATATGCCCCTTTTTTTTTTTTCTCTCTCTCTCTCTCTCTTCTCGGTTCCCATTATCAAGTTTATTAGAATACTATTTTGATTATGAGTGTATTATACAAAATAGATGTACATAGTAATATGAGCTGTTTCTAAATGTTCTTATTTGTTTATATGAAGTTGATTTATAAATTGTTTAGCTTTGTCTTACTAGATAATCTAATTAAATTAGGTTAACTTTAGTTAATAATAGTATTGAATTGATATGGTGGCAGTTGAGGTACTGCTGCTTAGGATAGGGGGATAACTTGAGTGGTATGTGCTACTCAAAGTTGGAGTTCTTAACTCCAGGCTGGGTGCAATGTTTAATCCTAATATTATTTTCACCTGTTTATTGTTGTTTGTATATAGTTCTGACATCCACAACACATTTTATAAACTCATTGTCACTACAAATAAAAGTGAAGCTTATACAAAATCCCATAAGATTTTCAATAAATACAGCTATAATTAATGGTACACATAAAGGAGGAGGTATAATATCATTTATTTTGTTAAATTGTTATTCTGATTATATGTTTTATATGTTTATAAAAGCTAAATGATTTCTCTAAAAGGAATTTCTTTAAATATTAATGGACTGAATAACCCATGTAAAAGGGCAAGTTTAATGAGATACATTAATTTGCATAGGGCCAACTTAGTATTCCTTCAAGAAACACATCTCCTGAAAAAGGATATTGATAAATTAGCCACTAATAAATATACAGTCTTGGTTAGTTCAGAACACACTCAGAAAAAAAGAGGAGTGGCTATTTTATTGAATAAAAGTATGCCCATACCTAAAACTATTAAGTCTTATAAAGATGATAAAGGAATGTTTTGTATGGTTACAATACAGATTAATGGAAAGACATATACATTAATCAATGTATATTGGATACCAGGAATTGGCATTAATACAGTGAAACACCATCTCAATAAGATCATATCATTTTCTATAGGAGATATTATTTTAGCAGGTGACTTTAATTGTATCCTACATGAAAAAGATACTACTACTATAGGAAAAAGGAAAATTACATCTAATGCAAAACATTTAAAGGATTTTGTTAATTTATATCATTTGAATGACATTAATAATCAGATAGATTCAAAATCATTACCATACACTTTTTTTCTAACAGATATAAAACAAAAATAGATAGAGTCTTTATTTCTAACCAGATGGTAACAGACTTAATTAATTCTAAAATCATTTCCTGTCCTATATCAGATCATAATTCAATTGTCTTTGTGTTTATGATAAAAAGTACTTACAATGTTCAGATCAAAAGGATACCAGCATACTTAACTCAACTAAAAGACTATAAAGATTATATACTTTCAGAAGTGCAACATTTTTTAGACTTAAACAATACACCTGAAGTCTCCATTGTTTATGTTTGGGATGCTTTAAAATCATATTTATATGGACAAAGTATCAGATGGTATAATAATAAAAGGAAATCTTGGGACAAGGAATTACTAGATCTTCAAAGCAAATTAGACTCATACAAACATAATAATAAAGAAAATATTATGGACAAAAAAGTCATTGAAGAAATAAATAAATTAAATGAGAAATACAAAGAAATTTTAACTCATAAAGTTAAAATAACATTAGAGAAATATAAGTTTTTGTCTTACTCAATTAGTCCCAAATACTTACATAGACTTAAAAATAAAACAAAAAGGTTGAATAAACAAAATCATATCAAAGAAATTTTCTCTCCAAGGAAAAAGAAGAATATTTCTAGTTTACCAGAAATATTAGATGAATTTAGAAATCACTTTCACAAAATTAATCATAATAACATTAACATGGAGCCTAAAGATAAAATAAAGAAATTTATAACTACAAACATGAACAAAAACTTAATAAACAACAGACTAAACTAATGGATAAAAATATTTCATATACAGAGGTTATTACACAAATAAACAAGCTTAAATCAAACAAAGCACCAGGTAATGATGGTATTATACCAGAGATCTATAAAATTCTTCCCAAAAGTACTTACTCATTAATACATAAGGTTTTTATTTTGGCCCAAAATGAGTTAACAACTCCCCATCTTGGCAATACACATTTATTTCACCAATTTTAAAACCCAATAAAGACCCAACCAGATGCACTTCATATAGACCTATTTCATTACTTAATGTTGACTATAAAATGTTTATGAGTATTTTTGCTGATAGATTAAAGACAATCATCCCAGGCATTATAGATATAGACCAGACAGGCTTTATTGTAAATAGAAATACTTTTGATAATATAAGGAGAACTTTAACGTTAATTGATTTTGCAAATAGGAAAAAGAAAGATTTAACACTTATTAGTCTCGATATAAGTTCAGCATTTGATTCAGTAAGTTGGGACTACTTGTTTATCTTACTGAAGTGCACAAACTTCTCAGATGCATTTGTAAATCTAATTGAACATCTATATAAAAGAGCATTGGCTTACATTAAGATAGAAACATATGTCTCACAAAAAATACCCATTTTAAAAGGTACAAAACAAGGGTGTCCACTCTCTCCACTATTATTTACTTTAATAATGGAGCCTTGGGCTAATTTGATCAGAAATAGTACTGATATAGAAGGATTTGATATAGATGAAAATACAATATCTAAAATTCAACTTTTTGCAGATGATGTTCTAATTACATCAGCAGGATCTAACTCTTCTATGCAGTCCTTATTTGATAAAATGATGGATTTTAAAAATATCTCTGGTTTAATATTCAATGAAGAAAAACTAAAATATTACCAATATACACACGAAAAATGTCCTCATTAATGATTTTAACAAATATATACCCAACTCAGGTCAGATAACTTACGTAGGTATAATATTAACTAAAGATATCAAATCTATTATACATAATAATTATAGTACCTGTCTTCTTAATATACAAAATCTTTTCAATAGCTGGAACAATATGTTTTTACCATGGAAGAGAGACTCACAATTATTAAAATGATAGTATTCCCTAAGATATTATACTTAATACAATCAATAATACTCCCACCTACAAAATAATTATTAAGAAATTGAATTCACTAATGTTAAATTTCTTATGGGCACCTAATAGACCTAGGATTGCATTAAAGAAACATACTAATAGCTGGTCTCAAGGGGCATTTCATTTCCAGACTTTAATTTATATACTATCTCTTCTATTATAAAAGTTATTACTTTGTTAATAGATCAGTCATATGTTGCAAGATGGAAAGATTACTGGGAACTAATTAGCATTCACTTCATGAAAATCTCTTTAATACATAAAAATATTATTGTAAATAACCCCATGTTATGGTTACTAAAAGAATGTTGTACTTCATCCATTACACCAAAATATATAGTTAGTTACCCATTAAACATTATTATCAGTTATCGTAATTTTATATTCATGCATCCTAAGTATAAGGAATGGAATTTTATTCTATTCCCTATAATGTATACACAAGGTATGCTTTTGTCAACCACCTCTGAAAGAACTCTTTTAGTCACAGAGAATGATCTAAAGTATTGGTATCAGTTGCTGTCTGATAATAAAGTAAAAAATGTAGACTTCTTAAAGCAAGAATTTGATTTGAGAGAAACACGTTGGTTAGAAATTCAGACTTTTAGACAACATCTTATTAATAAAATTGATTTAATGTCTTTAACAGTTAAAGAATCTGTTCCAATACTGATTGATTACTTGATATTAAATTTACAACATAGAGTTTCTGATAAAGGTAAGCTTTCATACATACATAAAATTATCAGAGAAGAAACTCATTACAGTTGAGATACCTATTGGAATTATTTCATTTCCATTAATGGTGAATCACCAAAACAACAAGATAAACAATATATATTGGAATCTGCTTATAAAACTACTTCTTCCATTAATTGGAGACTTTTTACTTGGAAATTTTTACATAGATCCTTCTATACACCTTTAATGATGAATAAAATAAATAATAAAGACAACTTATGTAAAAGATGTAATGTAGAAATAAATGCTGATTGGGCACATATGTTTTATGACTGTATAAAATTGAAGGAATATTGGAAGTTAATCAATGATTTTTTGCAGGCCCTTTTCACAGATAATTTCATTGTTTCTAAATCACTTATATTATTTAACACACCTGTTCCTAAAAGTGTTAAAAAAGTTAAACTTCCCTTATTATGGTCTATTCTAGCAGTAGCTAGAAAAATAATAACCAGAAATTGGATTTCAGATACCCCTCCTTCATTTAATGAATTTAAAAATGTTATGACTGAAGTATGTCATATGGAATTGATGACAATAAAATCAAGAACTACTAGAAAAACATCTTATTATATTATATGGGACACTTTACAAAACCTGTTAAAAAAATCTTAGTTTCAATAGCATGACATTATAGTTTAATCAATTGATTTGATTTGTAGTGGATGTCTTTGTAAATACTTTGGTTATTTTATTGAATGTTATAACTATTTCTATTTTAATTGCTTATTGTTATGATATTTATTTTGTATGTTAAAAACAATAAACTTGTTTTAAAAAAAAGACAAGATCAGTAGTGTCCATTTCTGCTCTTTCAGGGTTTTGTTGCTAATATAGACACAGATGCAAAAAAAAAAAAAAACTAAATACAGCACCGTTATTTTATTTTATTTTTTTAATTGTAGGCATTAGTATCATGACACTGGTGTTAGTAGGACAGGAGAACCCATGACCTAGTAAATGAGAGACAGAAGTTCTACCAAACAAGCCCTGATGATATCACACTGCTGATTCAGATTTGATTAGTTATCCACTGTTGGGTTATTGATTTTGTTTTCTATAAAGCAAGTGTACAAAGCCTAAGTATAAAAGCACATACAATAAGAAATATGCAGCATTCTTTCAAATTGGTACTAGGGACTAAAAAGCAGTGTAGATAATAGTAGCAATGATAAAGGTTGTTACAGATATGTGAAATGAATGTTATTTTAAATGTTGTATTGCATTACTTACATTAAATTGCATTAGTGTCAGAAGATTGAATTTAGAAAGCTACCAATCAAGAGACCTACATGGTTTGGATTCCAGAGATTTTAATAATGTCTAGAATACGTTTAATCGGGTCTTCATGAATAACATTGGGTTGGTCTTTGTCAAAGCATTTAGACAAATCTTAAACAAGAACCTCACTCAACATAGAACCTGTAGTTGCTACCAGTATTTGCATATGCGAGCCTAAGAAAATTGGACAGCTCTTCTCTAAGCACTATAGTCAGCTCCTAACCTAGTACAAATATTGATTCAGTACAACACAAACAAACAATGGATAGCTCCTATGCTACAGTTAGCTCTTTGCACAAGCCATAGTCTCTTTACAGATGATCTTTTTTTTTTGGGGGGGGGGGTTGCAATATGTCTACAAAATGGTTTGATACATATTCCAGAAATTATTCTGAGGTGCTTACCAACAAAGGCAAAACAGCATTTGCATCATGTATTTTAATCAAAAAATATATAAAAGCTCTTTAATCTCAGTGTATATATTAAAATAAAAAACAGTGAAATATCTCATTTAAAAATAAAAATTCATAGTCATTTTAAATCCAGTTTCATAACAGCACCATACATTTATTTTTATTTATGCATTTTATATTTCTTATTCAGGACAGAAATTATTACATTTTTTTATTTTAAACTATGGCTGGTATTCACAGTCATTAATTGTACCCTCTGTACTAGCTGTGCCTAAGCACAGCCCTGGTGAGATTCATAGAGGCCATTTGTTCTCTTGTGTCTCTGGAAGCCTTGAATGAACATATGCAAATGAAAGCGTAATGAGATTCAAATGAAAAATGATGTAGAACTTCTTATAAGCCTTCTTCCCTTCTGTTTGCAATTCAGTCATTTTTGACATGTTTCCACTCCATCCACAGAGGCATTTTAAAGGGCAAAACCTACTTTGCATTTGAGAAAATATTTGGTGAAGATGCCTGCTATTGCTGCCAGCCTAGCTAATTCTCACTGTGTAATGCTTGTCTTGGCCGAACAAAAACCAGCTTGCACACAGCGGAAATCACTGGCCAACAAGTTCAAGATCCAGAAAAAAATTACCCTTTATAACTTTGATAATCAGGAACTTCTTGACACAGTTAGAGTGGACATGGACATTTTATGGGCTTTAGTGAGTATGCATGACACTTACTGTGTAAACTCACTTCACTTTCATGATTAGCAGAAATGTGGTGTCTTTACAGTTATTAACAGAAATTCGGGCTTTGTATGCAAATGAAGGTAAGCCATTCTGATCTCTATAAATCACAGTATTACATGTTGGTATAACTGGTGTTAGAGGTGTATGAACACTTCAGCTGGTTGTGGACATGCTGCACTCAGCTGAGGAAGCCATGGGAATAAGTGCCAGTGCACATCATGTCCAAATGAAACTTTACCATCCCATAGCATTTAAAAAAGAAAAATGTAGTAGGTCAGTAGTTAGAGGAATTTAATGAAACCTAATTCATAGTCATCCTATAGAGCTTAATACACCTTGTAGAGTATAATACACCTTGGCAAGTTACTTTGATTAAAGCAATGTAACACAAAATGCCCCAAAATCTCAAACTCAAACAAATCCATCTTCAAAATTTTCTCACTAAACTCCACCAAAATAGAAATAGTCACCTAAACAAAGCTACTGGTAATGACCATAGATAATGAGCTGAAATTCAACTTTTACATTCCTAATATCAAAAAATAAATAAATAACAAAAAACTTAGAATGCAATTCGGGCACAGACATTTCCTAAATACAGCTAATAAAACCACTTTTGCCACTACATACCTCCTAGTCTCACTCCTCTGTGTAGCACTTAATTTTTTTTACTTGTAAATGTCATTAAAATCTAACCTGGCAGTATGTTATAATCAAGTAGCAAAACTTGTGACAAGTGCCTCTTACTACACCCACCACTGCACACATGTGCAGAAGTTAAATTGACTTAAAATCCCCCATCAGCTTACTGCAACTTATCACAACACATAACCTAATACACAAACCTGCTGCTTGCTCTATCCTTAACAAACATACTCCTTTGCAACATTTTTACAGACCACTGCGGTGGTGGTGCTGCGGTAGCGTTGTTGCCTCACAGTAAGACATTGTCCTGTTCGATTCTCAGCTGGAGCGTCTTCTGTATGGAGACATGCATGAATGGGCGTACCTTCATTGAAGGTTGTGCGTCAGGGCTGGCAACTCGGCACATAAAAATCTACTGCCAATCATTAGCGGACTGGAGTTCCGCTGTGGCAACCCCTAACCGGGAAAAGCTGAAAGACACAACAACTCAGACAATAAACAATTTTTAGTGCATAGAATGAGGTGATTACTCTCTGATATTCAGAAAAAGACAAACCAGTTAAGCACCAGAGTAGCACACAAACCAACCTTAATAATTGTTAAACACTCCCTGCTTATGTTGTTAAGGTCAGGTTTAGTGCTGTGCCTTAAAATCCACCTGTACAGACTAGCAAATGACAGCAGCAGAACAAAACATTTCTTTCTACCTGCTGTCTGTACCCTTAATGTGTCCCTAACTTCCTGTTAAAAAATTTAGAAAGTTGCTAGAAGAACAGGATGTGTTTGCCTCAGTAATCCCCATTAGGGTTCTGATTTTAGACCAAACGTTAGTATGAACCCTCTAAATAAAATCTTTGAAAGGACAGATTATTCAAAGTTGAATGGATATGTAGGTAAATACTGCATCCTTTCCCTTAAATAGCAAGTGCTTAGTACTGGTTTTAGAGCAATAATTCCCCAGTAGTTTATTTCTAATCACACTGCTCGGTAAAGGTTATACCACTGACCATGAGTTCCGCACACTAATGTGTGCTGCCTTTGAGGTTTCATATATAGATGTGCAAGGCACTGTAGCGGTCTACAGCTTGTGAGGCTATCTTGACCTCATAATTAGCTTCTTGGACTTAAACTAAACAGAAAATGAGGATTGATTAATTAGACAGCTCCTGTCATTTTGGGTGTTGCTTTTCCTGAATTTAACCATTATTTTTTCCTTTTGTTATATACCCTATTAAGGTTAGGATTCTACCAGTATGGTTTGTTTTGAGAGTTTGTTTTGGGCTTACTTCTAGTAGGTACAGCGGCATCTATACAGCCATTTACATGGTTGTACAGAGTCTCTATGAACAATTCCACATAGGTTGGTGTGAACTTGGGGGATAGGAGGGGCACTGAATTTTGACAAACTATTGCTTAAAAGGATGTAGTTTGCTTTGGAATATATCCTAACTGTTACAGTTTTTTGGGGGGTTACTGAGTTGATTTTTATTTTGAAGGAGAAAGTTTTGTCATCCAACCTCACCAGTGAAGATGTGACACTTGTGGGGAGGGGTGCTATCCCATATTGGCAAGTACCAGGTCCAGTACATTGGAACCTCAGATGGGTATGCACAGTATCTGGTCAAGGCTATGTGTGTTAAATAATGTTAAGAATCATTGTGCCTGTGAGTATGAGGCAGTGTATGTTTTCCAGTCTATAGAGGGGTAGTTTAAGTCACGTCACCCATGAAAAGGGTATTTGATTTAATGGTTAGTGTCTCCAGTAGGTATATGTGCAAGCTATGTGATTCTAGGGATGTAGACAGTAAGCCACAGCTTGCTAGGATATGGTATGGGACTGACTGTGGTGATTTGCATGTGGATAAATTCCAAGGCATCACACAACCTAGAGTTATGCTTGTTTCTAATACAGACTGACACTCCTCCACGTTTTGTCCCTGTCTGTGTAGCTGATGGTCTAAATGTGTGGAAGGCACTGAAGACTTGCACAGCTAGAGTACTTTCTTTGGATTTAAATCATATCTCAATAACGGCACCAATGTCTATACGCCCAGAGTGAGGAGAGCTTGTAGGGTGTGGAGTTTCTTGTTTACGCTCCAAGCAATGAGCAGTAATACCTTGACATTTGTTTGGGTTTTATTTGCTATGTCAGTAGAGTTGTTAATTTGGCATTGTCTAAAAAAGCTCTAAGGAGGTGGATAAAGTTTTAGCCAGTATTCGGAAGCCTAGGGGAGACAGGTGTCATCATTTGCAAAGCAACATGGGTTATTAACCATGTCCTCCCATGTTTACAAATACTGAATCCCCCCTGAAAAGACACCAGAAACTAAGCCAATTATTGAAGTCAGTCATCTTTTGCTTGTACTGTGGCATCATCCCTGGTGAAAGAGGAATGTTGCTCTCTGCAAGGTACATACCTGGCTGAGACACATATTCAGAGTGATCAACAATGTCTATCTTAATATAGTCCGCGGAAGTACAACTCAGGTCATTAATGCCCAACATGGACTATGGTAGAATTATACTGCTACCAGTGCTGTAGTGACTTGATGGCCTGTGTAACTTGGTGGAGCCTGGCTATGGATAAGCAACTAACCATCATCTTCTCATTGTTCAGTCTGGTTAGTGGGGCATCTGTGTGTCGTATAATGGAGTCTTCTATGACAAAACTCCTGGGTAGTGTGCATGTTTGCTTATGGGCTTTGCTATTGGAGCCCCACTGGATGTAGGCATATGTGTGCTGTTTGGTGTTGCTTTCATTGAGTGCTTTAGAGACTGTGGAGGATAGGTGCTACCATTTATAGGCTTAGGAAGTCCTTGAGGTTTGTGAAACACTGCTTTTTTTAGTACCTCAGCATAAGTTGGTCTAGGTGTGTGTGTGTGTGTGTGTGTGTGTGTGTGTGTGTGTGTGTGTGTGTGTGTGTGTGTGTGTGTGTGTGTGTGTGTGTGTGTGTGTGTGTGTGTGTGTGTCTATGTGCATGTCTGTGGTGGATATAGTGTGTGTGTTTTCTTGGCAACCTTATCTGTACATGAGATTTTTGCCTCCAGTGAAAATCTGTATTTGTATCTCTCACATACTGTGTTTGCTTTTTTAAGGATTAATGGTTGCCTGAGAACATGAGACAATTGCAATGCTTTCTCAGGATGCCCATCTTTGGGTGATCTCTGGACTTTGGTAGTAGACTAGGATAAATTGTGGTAATATTTGATAGCAGTGATGGTTAATGTACAAGCTAGCTGCTCTAAGCTTGTCTCCATGCAATGGCTTTGTTTTAATAACTCTAAGTTACAGGCTTCAGTTCTAAGAGAAGTTTTATAGATAAAATTTACTGTGCAGCTGCTGTTTATATATGGTGCTACTAACCTATTGATATGATAACACCACCAAAGATTGTTTGCAAGTATAATTCTATAACAAAACAACTTAAACAAACAACCTTGACACATCAATATCAAGTATTACAGACATTTAGAATGATTTAAAGGCAAAATCAACAAATAAAGCAAAAAGCAAGCAGCAGTACTCTAAACATTTAACATAATTGCACAATAAAATAAATCTCTTATCTGCCACTGATGGAGCAGGATTAACTCAGGACACTATAAAAGTATGGTGAGGATGCCAAGCAGATGGGAGCTCAGGGACAATGACCCAGGAGACAATCTGCAAGAAGGGAAGTTTATTCAAGTGCAATAAGTGTTTGTAGGGTGGGCACTTAGTATTACGGATGTATGGAAAACATTGAGTGGGAAAGTACTTCAATAGGTTACACAACAGACAACAGCAATGAAAGAGGGGAGGGAGGGACTTTGGAAGTCAGATTACCATAAGGGACAGAAGCCAGAAGCACAACCTTTTAAAATCAGAACAAGAGAGGAGTGTGAAAACTGGGGGAAAAATTTAAACTGGAGCTCTAGGCCTGTGGTTAGAATTTCAGAAACCTTTAACTTAATAGGTTCATAGATTAGGACTAGGCTAACTACCCATTTGGACTATTATAAGCCTAGCCAATTACTCCATGTCAGAATCAAACCGTGCAACTTGTTTATAAGGCAAACACTTTAACCAGTATGCCAACCTCCCACCCCATATATCTCAATGGAGGTGCGACAAACACAAAGAACAAGAGTAAATCAGTAGCAAGGTACACAAGCACTGGAATGCAACTTAAAGCAGGTATGCACCGCTATCAAAAGTAGTGAAGCACAAATCATGGAGAAGAATTCACAATACTATCACAACCGCAATCCCACACCAACCTACTGGAATATAACTTTAAGCAGGCATATACAGCTATAAATAGTACTGAAGCACAAACACTTAAGTAGAATTCAAAATACTGCTACTACTGGAATCCTACCACAGACTAAGGTATCAGAGTATGCAGACATTTACCAGTAATGCTGTACTAAATTACTAAATGAGGCTCAAATCTGGCAGTTGACCACTGGCCTGACACAACTCTGAAAGAAGCTATATGACTGACTAATGTCCCAGACTGTATTCAAATTACAAAAAGTTACATTTTACTTGTAATGCTACACTTCTGTGGGTAAAGCCGCTATAAGGCTACATGGGTTGGATATGGTGATTTCACACCATAGACAGTGTGTTTCCCACACTCTGAAACACAGCCCTGCAGTTACATTAAACACTTTGTTTATGGCTATTCTTAAAATGGCAGCACATGTAAAAGCTCAAGGTTGAGTGCCAAGCTGGTCTGATATGGAGACTAAGATCATGGTCCACCTCTTGTCGGAGTCACACCTGCAGAAAACTGATAATTTTTTGGTTGACACAAAGTAGAAGAAGACAGCCATCTAGCAGGAATTAGGTGACTACCTGCCATCGCTAAGAGGGATCACCTGCCCTCGGCAACAGTGTTGGCACAGGTATAATAATCTGAAGAGGCACAGAACTGACCAGCTGGCCATGTGGGTAAGGCCAAGAATGCCAAAATACTATATCAAGTGTTTTAACATTTTACTTTTTCAGCTTAATTTATAAAGGTTTAAAAAATAGTAGAGTAACAGTGTCAAGGTATGTTGCATAAATGCAGATATCTGAAGGCAGAAATTTATGTGTGAATGCAAAGATGTATGTATATGTATGCAAAAATGTATAAGTACAAATAAACATATTTATACATTTACAAATATGTATATACACACAAAGATATATGTGTATGCATACATAATACACACACACACACACACACAGACATATATGTGCATATATATATATATATATAACTATATATATTATATATAATATATACACACACACACACACACACACACACACACACACACACATATATATATATATATATATATATATATATATATATATATGTGTGTGTATATATATATATATATATATATATATATATATATATATATATATATATATATCTTTTCGGACTTGTTGGCTGTTGGTGAAGCACCCACCAAGAGGAGAAAACGCTGAGAGAAGAAAGGAGCCACTTTTGAGTTTTTAAGTATTTTGCTTCAGATTATTTGTTAAGTTTTTCTATATTGCCGCCTACTTTTGAGCATTTTCTGGCTTGTTAAACTTGATTTCTGTGTTGGTAACTGTATTTAGAACACAACCTAGAGCTGATTACTGAATTTCCTGCCTGAACTTATTTTTAAAATCGTTTTTTTTCTTAAAACTTGCATTTTATCTGTCTCTGGCTTAGCACTCAAGTGTGGGGTCATTTACTGCACTGTTCTAACTTGTTGATACTTGTGAACCTCTGCTTTCCTTAAAAAAAAAACAAAAAAATATTGCTTTTTTCCCACTTTTCTGAGATTTAAAAAAGTTCAGTTACAGATTTGCTGTTCTGAACTGTTTGTAAGTTTCTTGGAGGCCATTGTTTGCTTGGACTAAATTGAAGTCTCTGTGTTCATCAGTGGCAGTGATAAACATTGAGCAGCCTGCCTGCCCCTGTGGGAGTGGTTACTGCCTTGAAACTGTAGTTTTATTGGCCATTTTGGGTCAATTCCAAACTCCTTGATCTCCCTCTCTTAATACCCGATTGCCTCGTGGTTTTGGCATCTTTTCAGACTTGTTGGCTGTTGGTGAAGCACCCACCAAGAGGAGAAAACGCTGAGAGAAGAAAGGAGCCACTTTTGAGATTTTAAGTATTTTGCTTCAGATTATTTGTTAAGTTTTTCTTTATTGCCGCCTACTTTTGAGCATTTTCTGGCTTGTTAAACTTGATTTCTGTGTTGGTAACTGTATTTAGAACACAACCTAGAGCTGATTACTGAATTTCCTGCCTGCACTTATTTTTAAAATCATTTTTTTTCTTAAAACTTGCATTTTATCTGTCTCTGGCCTAGCACTCAAGTGTGGGGTCATTTACTGCACTGTTCTAACTTGCTGATACTTGTGAACCTCTGCTTTCCTTAATAAAAACAAAAAAAAAAAAATCTTGCTTTTTTCCCACTTTTCTGAGATTCAAAAAAGTTCAGTTACATATTTGCTGTTCTGAACTGTTTGTAAGTTTCTTGGAGGCCATTGTTTTCTTGGGCTAAAGGGAAGTCTCTGTGTTCATCAGTGGCAGTGATAAACGTTGATCAGCCTGCCTGCCCCTGTGAGAGTGGTTACTGCCTTGAAACTGTAGTTTTATTGGCCATTTTGGGTCAATTCCAAACTCCTTGATCTCCCTCTCTTAAAACCTAATTGCCTCATGGTTTTGGTGTCTTTTTGGACTTGTTGGCTGTTGGTGAAGCACCCACCAAAAGGAGAAAACGCTGAGAGAAGAAAGGAGCCAGTTTTGAGATTTTAAGTATTTTGCTTCAGATTATTTGTTAAGTTTTTCTGCATTGCCGCCTACTTTTGAGCATTTTCTGGCTTGTTAAACTTGATTTCTGTGTTGGTAACTGTATTTAGAACACAACCCAGAGCTGATTACTGAATTTCCTGCCTGCACTTATTTTTAAAATCGTTTTTTTCTTAAAACTTGCATTTTATCTGTCTCTGGCCTAGCACTCAAGTGTGGGGTCATTTACTGCACTGTTCTAACTTGTTGATACTTGTGAACCTCTGCTTTCCTTAAAAAAAAAAACAAAAAACAAAAAATCTTGCTTTTTTCCCACTTTTCTGAGATTTAAAAAAGTTCAGTTACAAATTTGCTGTTCTGAACTGTTTGTAAGTTTCTTGGAGGCCATTGTTTGCTTGGGCTAAAGGGAAGTCTCTGTGTTCATCAGTGGCAGTGATAAACATTGAGCAGCCTGCCTGCCACTGTGGGAGTGGTTACTGCCTTGAAACTGTAGTTTTATTGGCCATTTTGGGTCAATTCCAAACTCCTTGATCTCCCTCTCTTAAAACCTAATTGCCTCATGGTTTTGGCATCATTTCAGACTTGTTGGCTGTTGGTGAAGCACCCACCAAGAGGAGAAAACGCTGAGAGAAGAAAGGAGCCACTTTTGAGATTTTAAATATTTTGCTTCAGATTATTTGTTAAGTTTTTCTGCATTGCTGCCTACTTTTGAGCATTTTCTGGCTTGTTAAACTTGATTTCTGTATTGGTAGCTGTATTTAGAACACAACCTAAAGCTGATTACTGAATTTCCTGCCTGCACTTATTTTTAAAATCATTTTTTTTTCTTAAAACTTGCATTTTATCTGTCTCTGGCCTAGCACTCAAGTGTGGGGTCATTTACTGCACTGCTCTAACTTGTTGATACTTGTGAACCTCTGCTTTCCTTAAAAAAAAAAATCTTGCTTTTTTCCCACTTTTCTGAGATTTAAAAAAGTTCAGTTACAGATTTGCTGTTCTGAACTGTTTGTAAGTTTCTTGGAGGCCATTGTTTGTTTGGGCTAAAGGGAAGTCTCTGTGTTCATCAGTGGCATTGATAAACATTGAGCTGCCTGCCTGCCCCTGTGGGAGTGGTTACTGCCTTGAAACTGTAGTTTTATTGGCCATTTTGGGTCAATTCCAAACTCCTTGATCTCCCTCTCTTAAAACCCGATTGCCTCGTGGTTTTGACATTTTTTTGGACTTGTTGGCTGTTGGTGAAGCACCCACCAAAAGGAGAAAATGCTGAGAGAAGAAAGGAGCCACTTTTGAGATTTTAAGTATTTTGCTTCAGATTATTTGTTAAGTTTTTCTGCATTGCCGCCTACTTTTGAGCATTTTCTGGCTTGTTAAACTTGATTTCTGTGTTGGTAACTGTATTTAGAACACAACCTAGAGCTGATTACTGAATTTCCTGCCTGTACTTATTTTTAAAATCGTTTTTTTCTTAAAACTTGCATTTTATCTGTCTCTGGCCTAGCACTCAAGTGTGGGGTCATTTACTGCACTGCTCTAACTTGTTGATACTTGTGAACCCCTGCTTTCCTTAAAAAAAAAAATCTTAATTTTTTCCAACTGTTCTGAGATTTAAAAAAGTTCAGTTACAGATTTGCTGTTCTGAACTGTTTGTAAGTTTCTTGGAGGCCATTGTTTGCTTGGGCTAAAGGGAAGTCTCCGTGTTCATCAGTGGCAGTGATAAACATTGAGCAGCCTGCCTGCCCCTGTGGGAGTGGTTACTGCCTTGAAACTGTAGTTTTATTGGCCATTTTGGGTCATATCCAAACACCTTGATCTCCCTCTCTTAAAACCCGATTGCCTCATGGTTTTGATATTTTTTCGGACTTGTTGGCTGTTGGTGAAGCACCCACCAAGATGAGAAAACGCTGAGAGAAGAAAGGAGCCACTTTTGAGATTTTAAGTATTTTGCTTCAGATTATTTGTTAAGTTTTTCTGCATTGCTGCCTACTTTTGAGCATTGTCTGGCTTGTTAAACTTGATTTCTGTGTTGGTAACTGTATTTAGAACACAACCTAGAGCTGATTACTGAATTTCCGGCCTGCACTTATTTTTAAAATCTTTTGTTTTCTTAAAACTTGCATTTTATCTGTCTCTGGTCTAGCACTCAAGTGTGGGGTCATTTACTGCACTGTTCTAACTTGTTGATACTTGTGAACCTCTGCTTTCCTTAACAAAAACAAAAAAACAAAAACATCTTGCTTTTTTCCCACTTTTCTGAGATTTAAAAAAGTTCAGTTACATATTTGCTGTTCTGAACTGTTTGTAAGTTTCTTGGAGGCCATTGTTTGCTTGGGCTAAAGAGAAGTCTCTGTGTTCATCAGTGGCAGTGATAAACATTGAGCAGCCTGCCTGCCCCTGTGGGAGTGGTTACTGCCTTGAAACTGTAGTTTTATTGGCAATTTTGGGTCAATTCCAAACTCCTTGATCTCCCTCTCTTAAAACCCTCTTTTGCGTGTTTTTGCGCATTTTTGCGCATAGCGCAACATCAGGCAGTGCCGCCTAATTGGGTTTAAACTATTCCTGGCTCCACAAAGTCTGCTCTTCACTTTTTCCCTTAGAACTGCTCTATCTCTCAAATTAAACACCATATTCTCCTTCTAAGGCCCCTCACTGGTGCAAATAAGTAATCTTACAAGTTAGCACTAATAAACCATAAGCACTACTTACTCTTATACTCTCTACGATTACCTTGTCCCCTATTGGTCCATTTTAATTCAGTTCCCTATATTACTCTAGCATGTCCAAAGGTCAATCAATGGTTTCCTCTCCAGTCTAGCTGGTGAATCTGGGAATTTTGAGGCAATGTTACAACTGTCTCATGTACACGGACAACCCTCTCCTCCTCCAAACAGGTTCAAATATATGTGAGAGATGCAACCATATAGCCAAACTGGAGGCTGAGCTCTCTCATCTCAAAACTGGTGTAACAAGTCAGGAGGAGAAGGTAACCTCACACAACACAATTCCAGTATCACATAGTCCCACCACAACAGCGAACCAAACACATAAAAACACAAAAACATACTCAGAGGCACTAAATAAAAATCTACCTAAGCAACAGAGACCTCCAAAGCAGGCATCCAAGCAAACACTACCCCAAAACAAAACACATACAACACATAGCACACAAAGTCAGTGTGCCAAGCAGTCACAGCCCTTAAGGCTGAATAACACACCTGATACTCTTGTAATAGGTGACTCTATTGTCAGACACACTGACATCCCGCTCACCAGGCTGAATAAAGAGAAGGTCACAGTGAGCTGCCTGTCGGGCGCTAGGATCTGCCACATAACGCAAGCACTCAGGTCACTCCAATGCAAATACAAATATGACTCAGTCATTGTACATGCTGGCGTGAATGACCTGAGACGTACCTCCCTCGACTACATGAAAAGAGACATAGAGGAGCTCTCTGATCATGTAGCCCAGGCCGGTATGACCCTGACCTTGAGCAGCATCTTACCCTCACCTAGAATGACGCCACAGTATAAAGACAAAATGATCGATTTTAACAATTGGCTAAAATTTTGGTGTCATTCAAAGGGGATCCAGTGTCTGTCAGCCTGGGATGACATGCTCGACAAGACACGTTGCTTCGCTAGGGACGGCTTGCACCTGTCACCCCTGGGATTTTGGATATTGGTAAAGGCTCTTGCCACCCCCATAGTGCCTTTTTTAGGCAAGGCTCAAAAGTCAAACCCACCTCCATAGACAGCACAAGGAACAAGAAACTAAGGGTAATGCTGCTAAACGCCAGAAGTCTTAACCTGAAGATGCATGCACTCGAAGTTCTCCTCAGTATGGAGAACATTGATATCTGTGCAGTGACAGAAACCTGGTTCAAGGCTCCAGAGAGCACCCCAGCACTACCAGGTTATACCTCATATCATGCTTTTCGGCCCCAAAACCTGGACCGAACCACAAAAGGAGGGGGAGTTTCCATATTTATCAAGGATATCCACACCTCCAGGTTAGTGGCATTGCACAAAGTATCGGAGACCATCCATGTGCAAATGACAGTGGGCAAGACTGCTTTTCAGTTTATAGCATCCTACAGACCACCCTCTCAAAGTCAGGAATCCCACTCAGCTTTCCTGAAAACATTGGAGAACATGAAGATCTCTCCTAACACCATTATATTGGGCAACTTCAACTACCCAAACATAGACTGGGAGCATTACTCAAGCCCCAGCACCTTAGCCCAAAGGTTCCTGGAATTTATAAACTCAAATGCTATGGAACAACTAGTCACCACTCCCACAAGAGGGGAAAATATACTAGACCTGATCATTACCAACATGGGGACTCTATGCTCCATACCAGAAGTATATCCCTCATTGGTAAGATCAGACCATAAATTAATTTCACTGGATATCTACATCCCAACCCCACCCCTAGCCCAGAAAACCACAGTGAAAAACTGCTCAAAAGTGAACTTCACACTTCTCAAAACCAAAGTGGAATCCTTCAAGGCCCCAGGGCCAGTGAAAACTACGGCCCAAACTGCAGAATCCTATATAAATGCATTCTACGGACATCTCCAGGAATGCATGGATCATGCTATCCCAAACAAAATCAAGACCCAATCATCCAAAGGCAGGCATGCAGCCTGGTGGTCCCCAGCACATAAATAAACTGTACAACAGAAGGAGGAAGCTACTACATGATAGAGCAAAATCCCTAAAAGGGAAGGTATCTCTGATCAGTACTAGCAAAAAATTACGATCCCTCATAAAATCCTCCAAGGCCAGCTTCGAGAGAAAAATTACACAGGACACTAAAGACAATCATAAGGCTTTTTTCAGTTATGTTAGGAACCTGGGATGCAACTCCCAGACTTGTTCTGAGTTGATTCTAAACAGCAAAAAATACACTGAACCCACAGACATCGCCAATATCCTGGCAGACAGGTTCACTGCAAACTTCTCCACCCCCTTCCCCCCCAAAAGAGCAAGTATCTATCCCAGCAGAGTTCAGCCTCCCAAACATCTCTGATGCTCAGGTGAATGCCGCCCTCTCCAAAGCAAAAAACACTGCTTCCATTGGACCAGATGGCGTCCCGGGTTGCGTCCTACATGAACTCCAAGAAGAACTAATCCCTCAAGTAAAACTGCTGTACAATCTCAGCCTCACTACAGGATATGTGCCCAAAGAATGGCGTACAGCAACAGTGGTCCCACTCCACAAAGGTGGCACCTCTGCGGACCCTGGAAACTATCACCCCATAAGCCTGACT
>NC_056739.1:267058264-267088264 GCF_019279795.1 Protopterus annectens
GCCTTTAAGACAAAAAACTAAAAAACAAAATGTAAAATTTAATGCAAACCTAACATGGTATCTACTAAGGAAGTTGTGTAGTACAGAAAAGTTACAGCGACAGAAGTAAATGGTTACTTTCTTTAAATGTATACACACTTATAGCTAGAAACTGAAAAATTGTTTATGGCATGCAGTTGTTTTTTAAAATGATAAAAGTATGAAAAATAACTGGGATGCATATGGATAAGTCATGTAATAACATTGTTACCTTATTGTTTCCTTATGCATTGTAAGGGTCATAATGGTTTACTGCGCACTAAAACTAGGACATCAAACTACTGAATTACTGCCTTTTATTTGAGAAACAAAGCTGAGTTTCCTTGTATTCATCTTGTTTTTTTTTCTTTATGGGCATGCACACACATACACAACTCACCCTTATGGCAATTTTTATACAAACTACTATACTGTTCATTTCAAGAAATGATTAAGGTTACATTCATCAAAAAATCAAAATTACATAAATTATAAAAGCAATGAGAACACTTAAAGGGAAAACATGAGATGATTATATAATGCCACAGTAAATGGGTGGGTAGTCTTAAGAGCAGAACCTGAAAAACAAACTATGTCCAGCAAGCTTTGGAAGGAACACAGATATACTAATTATATGCACAAGTACAACCAAACAAGTAAACTAAAGGTTTTGCAATGTTGGATACATTATCATGCTATACATGTCTTATCTCCATAATAAAGGGATTTTTTTGTATAGCTGCCTTTTAATTAATCTGGAAAGCATATGTTCCCCAAACCAGTTCAGTCTCCTTACACTACTTGACCTCTGCCTAATCAGGTTCTATTCACATGTGTATTTCTGTATTGCCTTAAATTAATAATTTTAAAAAGTTTTTGTACATTAAGCTTAAGGTTCATAAATTAAGACAGGGTGCATAAGCTAACTTTTTAACCCACTGCAGTTTTCTGGTCTAAATCATATGGTGAGTTTGGTCCCTCTGTGTTGGATTCGCTCAAGCTGATTTAGCAAGTATTTTCTCAAGTTTGACTGAAGTGGATCCAAATATTCTAATGTCACACCTATCATTGTGGCATAAAGTGGTGTCGATAGGGAGAAGGCCCAACTTTCCAGCATCCACAACACTGCACACCTGTGTACTTCAGACTTTCAAGCATGTTTTGTCAATGTGGGTTTCAAAATTTGGTTGACAGTCAGTCTTTAAGCCTAAGTCAGAGCATATCATACCTATTTACTAGTATTCTCATATAACAGATAGTCTTTTACACTTTCTAGCCCATGAATCATATATACAGATGTATTAGTTTCAGTGTTAAGCTGTCCTGATTCAGCCAGTCATCCAGCCAGTACAACATAAGTTACAAAATGTACTACTATTTTTAACACTTTAACATCCTCTACATATCTGTATGCCATTACAGAGCTAGGTTGCCATGTGTTGCTTATACAAATACCGAATAGCAATTGCTCATATAGGTATTAAACAAGTGGAGCAGACTAGCTCACTGAGATACAACAGTATTCAGTGCATTGGCACTGCTGACAGTTACCTAATTGTACCTACCACTGTTTAAACACTTGTTCCCCAAGCTGCTTCATTCTCATTCAGGATCACAGCTGCGATCATGTAATATAAATTGTAGATAAGAAACCACTGCTCACAAATATTGATGGACATGCGTGGTATTCATAATACAGTGGAGCTGTAAACACAGTAGAGGAAAGACTTCAGAAAGTTCTTACTGTTTATTTTCAATCTGTTTCTTATTTTGCTTCTGCAGTTGGTGGACACTATATTTTTTATATCATATAATTTAATACAGAATGATTACAATGTCAAATGCTGATCTTAAATGAATGAATATTATGGGATTACCATTCACATTAACATTAGCCACTGACATTAGCATTCAACACACACATACACAATTACAAAATGTAAGGGAGGATTATATTAATGTAAATGCCCTTCCTAAATGCAGTTAAGTTAATCACAGGAGTATCTGACAAACACACATTGTGCTCTTCTGACACACAAATAATACAAACATGTAATGTTGCCAACTGTCTTTGAAAGTATCATAAGAAAAGAGTGCCATGAGGGAATACAGATGGACTGTTGTTTTGCCAAGCATGCATGCCTCTGGCACCTCAAGACAGGTAATCAGTACCTGTCATGATATAATTTGACACAGTACTGACTTATTGTGGTGAATGAATATGTGATTATTAACAAATATCTGAAATACAATTCTGTATTATTTTCTGTATTTTTCCAGTCATTACAGAAAATGATTTATAGGGGCTCATTCACCAAGTGTCCAGTTGTTTATTTGCTACCTCTCTTTCAAACAAGCATGTCGGTGCCAAGCAATCGCTAAAGCCAAACAAGTTCCTGTGAAACAGGCTGACCTCTTCTTTGGCAGAAATCAAACACAGTCACTCCGCAACCCTAGACCCCCTCCCCCCACCAAAAAAAAAAGAAAAACTTCAGTGCACCAACTACAGCTTCTAAATTCTTGGACCCAGACTCTGGGAATCACTTTCTCTTCTCCACAAAGACATTAACACAAAATTCCATTCCCACTTTTTCAACAAACAAAATGCACATGACTTCCTCCAGGCCACATAGCCTAGCCATACAAATACACTTCCTCCTTAATACAGCTCTATCTAGTTATTGTTTAACCAGCACACACATGTGATACAGTTGAAATAAATTAGAATTCCCACCACCACCAACACCACACACCACCTCATTTTTTGTGTTCTCTCTACTTAACAGTTGGGTGTGTTTGGTCATATTTAGTTTTATGTACATCACTCTTCTTTACTAGGTCAAATTTTCATCTATTTGAACACTATTTTCTTACATTTATCTATTCAAATGTATTGTCCTCTTCTCATATATATATGTCTCATAATTGTTAAGCCTTGTCTTTTATTTCATATACTCCTGAATGTTGATGTCTGATGTCATATGTGTCTGTTTCTTACATCATTTATTGATACTTTCTTGGGTTGAGACTGAGACAGATGTACATGATCAGTGCTCTACCCTAGTTAACAAATTCAAATAAATAAATAAGAAAATAAACAGATAAATAGGTAAGTAGGTAATAAAGCAGAACAGTTAAGTTATGTAATATATATGAAAACTGTAACAAAAGGATAACTTTTCTGGGAAGCAGAAAGGCTTGGCAATAAGGGTTCACCATCCCATCTGCAAAATGCACTTGCATTGGTTTCTTTCATCACTGGACTCACCTATGTAGAGTAAATGGATCAAAGCATTATTTTCTCATGTCAAGATTATTTGTTTGTTATTCCAGCTCCAAAGTGCAAAGGGATTAAACAGCCTTTACTGTACCTCAGATGACCAAAACTGAACTGGTACCATTATAAAAATGAACTAGCCACATAGGCACTGGAGGGACCTGCTGGGAGGAGAGAATAATAGTGTGTGGCAGATCCCAAGTCATCTGTCCTGGTGCACGGAGGTTGCCTAGGCTAACTGCAATAGCAGCATTAAAATCCGGACGTGCTCTACGCTGCATGAGGTACACCACTTGGGTGGAAAGTTGCATGTGAGCTGAAGCACATACACACCTTCCAACTGCACAGTTAGCATGGTTGCAGTCGGATGGGAGGAGATTAGGACATACTCATCCTCAGTCTCCAAACTGGCCTCAAACATGGAGTGGCTTGAGGCTGGAGATGTTGAGGTGTGCCCAGTACTTCCAGAACAAGGAAGTAAGCTGAGAGCAGCTGATGGTCAGCTGTGACGAGACGAAGCAAAAAAAAAAGATTTTTTTTCTACTTATTTATACCAACTAACAGGAGGCCTCATTTATTCACTCTTTTCAAGACAAACACAGAATTTAATAAAGTTAACTACTCATTCTTAAAAATTCAACAGCATTCATTAATAGGAGTATATCGATAGTACCAAGTCACAAAAATGATGCAGGTAGGTCTAAATATATAGAAGTGTGCATGTCAGTGTGTATCTGAATGCCTGAATTTGTCTGTGTGTCTTTTTACATGTTGTTTATTTAATCTTATTTTCCACAGCAAGGCCACATTTTTCAGTGTAATAAGTGTGATTCTATTTCGTTAAACAGTGCAGAAATTGTCAAATATACAGAACCACTGTATGGTAAAAGGTAAATGTTTATGTTAGGAAAGGGAGTAGTACTCAACTTATGCCCCATCCAAAGAGGTTTGGTTTCAGAAGAAAGTTTTGATGCTCCTATAAAACTTAGTCAGATTTCTTGGGTGCATGTCAGTCCATTGAAAGCAATTTCAATGAATGCAAAGAAACTGAAGCCATTTTGTCAAAACCTTAGACGAAACTGGAGATTGCCTTTTTCTCTACTGTTGTGCAACTTTGTGGAGTTGGTATATATAATTGTGCAGGGGGTGCTTGCCCCCTGCAAAAAAATTGTTTCAGTATTCACTGAAAGTGGTTTTGGAGAACTGATTTTGGTTTATTTTCATTTGTCGAAACCGCCTACAATGGGTGAACATGAACCCAAATTTCTCCATGAATATAACATTCTCTGCCAAATCTGTTTGGAATGCTTGATACATTTTGGCTCACTTCTGGGCATACATGAATAAATGTTTTAATATTTCAAGTCTTTTCATTTCTTTTTAGATTAGTGAAAAATGAAATAAACGTGAAGGAAATACAATTAAATCAAACA
This sequence comes from Protopterus annectens, assembly GCF_019279795.1. Lineage (NCBI taxonomy): Eukaryota > Metazoa > Chordata > Ceratodontiformes > Protopteridae > Protopterus > Protopterus annectens. The sequence goes on from NC_056739.1 coordinate 267,062,993, forward strand.
AATAACTTGTCAAACATAACTTTATAATAAAGCACGGGACTGGGATACATCATCACCCTCGATTCATGAAGAAGGATAATTAATAAGTTGGATGAGGTAGACCAAGAAGAATGACTGAGGCAATGTAGTAGACAACAAGAAGACCGAAGGGGATAATGACAGGTAACTATTACTTGGTGGAAATTAGATAAGTCAGAGCATTCTGTAGAGCTGGTCTGCAATTTAGCAGCACAAGAGTGGAGGAAGAGGGGTGAGATTTGGGGTGGAAATATGCAAATCTACAGCACATAAGCATTAATGAGGAGTCAGCCACGTGTAAATTAGCTTGTGGACATAATAGGATTATTGTACTGAAAGTGGCTGTCGGGCATGCAGCCTCATATGTAGTATTGAATAGGGAAAGAGCTATGAGTAAAGTGTAAACTGGTTAGAGCAGGTAGGAACAGATATAAAATTAAACAGGTTATCATCTTCACTGACACAATCAAGATGTTTTCAAGTGTAGTTGTAAATTACTTTTATATGTTTTAGGTTTTCTGTGAGTCTCAGTATAAAAGGAATATCGTTGCACATTTTCAAGGCATAGTTTTACTAAATAGCATCACCAACTGTCCAACTGTATTGTGTGACTTAGTGCAGAGGAGAAGGAATTTATCAATAGATTGTACAGCTTCCCAGTCTCTCTCCAAGTAAAAATACAGAGTTTCATTTTTCAGGAACTAACAACAAACTGACGCCACCAATAAATGGTCATAAGATAACCAAACGCAGACAGTGGCTAGATATACACTGACACCCTATGGGAGAATGAAAGTTCTCCAAGTAGGTATTAAGCTACAGGTAAGGCCCAGTAAAACAAAATCCACTATTTTGCAACAGCACATTAAGCTGCAATGAAGCAGGGACTGAAAAAACATAAATGGTCACCACTTTTATCCACTCACTAAATGCACCTTTGCTGTTTTGTAAACATAAAACAACAATAATCAAAAAATAAAAAGTAAAAAAAAAATCAACTAGCAAAAGTAACTGCAATAGCATTTACAAGGACTTGCTGTTTTATTACCCCTAGCTAAGACTGGTTTGAAAAGCAACATTTAGTGAGGTGAAAGAAAAAAAAATCAACTTAGTTGGGGGGTCGGACAGCACATCTCTCTCAACTTCCAACTTCTTTGCTCATTAATTTGGATCCTAACAAACTTGCAATTAACACTCATTATCTGAACAAGTTGGAAGTATGAAATTATAACATCTAACTTTACTGACTAACTGTAATTCTTAGTGATTTACCAGAAAATAAAGAAGGTAAATTAGGGAAGATCTGCAAAGGGAAGGGCAATGAGAGAGTTGTGCTTTGCTGTATATACTTTTTTTCACTCATTTGATGACAATGACAGCTAAGGTGTATTCAGTAAAGAATGTGACTGTAATTGCTCTGTGTGTGTGCATGCACAAGCATGCGTATGTTTGTACATGTTTCTATGTTTATGCCTACACGTGTATGTGTATAGCAGTCTGACCTTCTCTGTCTCTGCGCGCACGTGTGTGTATGTGTATCTTTTGTATATATCTTACTATGAAATATTAAAGGATCTGTAGATGAAATTTCTCTCTCTGCAATTATGGATGAATTATCACGTGATATTTTGATATCCTAGAACTGATCATGCTGGAGTGATTTGAAAAAAGGACAGGGTATGTGTGAGCAGACTCTGTGCACATTGTTGTATAGCTGTGTGAGTATATCTTGCAAACAATATACATTTATGCTGCTATTATCGGTGATCTGTGAAGAAAAACATGACGACTTAACAGTATGAATATATAATGTGATTTATTCTCTATACCCAAATCTAAGTAGACCTAGTAAGGGATTCTATAATGTATTTAAAGAGGCAGGGGTGCTATGGGCTACAGCTGTTTGTAATGTGTGTATATTCAGAGTCATGGCCTGAGGTAATTGGATAAATGTATGTTCTGCAGGTTGATACAGGCAATGGCTTAAAACTGTACCAAACAAAAAAATAAATTTCCTGCCGATACCTCCTATGAATGTGTGCATCTGTGCGTTTTGATATTAAAAAATCCACAGTAGGCACTTCAGAATAAAGTGGATAAATAAACCATTATGGTATTGCCAAAAGTGGAAATAGAGAGCAAAGAAAAAAATAGACAAACTTTATTAACGCATTAACTGGATCACCCCATTTTCGTCCGTATACCACGACTTCATCAGATAACTCAAGCCCATAACATTCACTCCTTAAATACCCAGCCCCATTAATCAATCAACTTGAACTTCATTAATTACAAAAGAAAACAATGCCTCTTCAAAACCAATTTACAATCCAATCCTTTCAGGACAAAGGGAAACATAAAAAATATGTACTAACACATAACATTCAAATATCATAAAAAAATACTTATTTCCAACAAAATAAAATATAAGAAATATTTAGATTTGTATATATATAAAAGAAATTCAGTATTATTCCTATACATCTATGCATAGTGCAATATTGCCATCTTGTGACTTTACAAAGCAATTGCATAAAAAACATTATGAAAATAAACATCTATAAAATGCATTTGCCTTAATAAAAAATAATAAATTAAAAAAAAAAATATATATATATATATATATATATATATATATATATATATATATATATGTGTGTGTGTGTAAAACTCAAGGGAATCACTTTAAACAGCTCCGTAATCATTAGCATAATCCATTTCAGATCCTAGCTGCTCTTAACTTTAAAAGGGACGCTAGGGAGATCATCTCATTTTGTCCAGGGATTCTATTGCCTTCTAACACAAGCTGCCAGTATAATTGTCTGAACTCTATCCTAGTTTCCCATGGCCCCCCCTCTAGGGTCCTGTTTTACCCTTGCAAGTGCAAAAAACGTGTACGTGGCCTGTAAACAAACTGTAGCATGCTTATAAAGGGCGTTCCTCACCTCTTTATTTACAATATTGTACAAGTGTTCATAAATCCATCTTTTGAATTTTCGTGTCATCTTCCCTACATAGAAGGCATCATATTTTTTATATGATGCCACATAAATCACCCCTACACTTTCACAATTAATAAAACATGTTGAGTCTAAAAAGTATCCTTAGCTTTTAAAGATATGATCTCCTTATAAGTAATATACGGGCATTAAGCACATGCTCCACTTTTGTATCTGCCAAATCTCTTATTTTTGCTATTTTCCCTATTTTCATGTTTGTCATTTTTTAAAGTTCCTTAACACTAAACCCCTTTTTAAACACAAACTGCAAGGGTTCCTTAAAAATTCTTTCCAACCCATAAAAATGGGAAAACTTCTCCCAATTTTGACTAATGACCTTCTCAATAATATTAGTGTCACTGTTAAAATTAACTATGAATGCCCCCTTATAATCATATCCACCCTCATCTTTACCATTAATAACCTCCAATGTCGATGTCATTTCTCTTGTAGGGCTGTCCATTTCCCTTCCCAAGATTGGTCTAAACATTTCTTTTCTTCCCTCTCTGACTTCTTCCATCACTCCTTTTATAAAGTTTATTGGCTATTTCCACTCCAAAAACATTTCCTTCATTTTCTCACACTCCTCCAAAAAGTTTTTGTCATCAGATGTCATTCTAGAAACCCGAATAAATTGTCCTCTTACAATATTCTTCTTTTGTTTAAAGGGGTGTGTGCTAGTAAAATATAAATATGAACTGGAGAAAGTACTTTTTCTATATATAGTAGATTTAAACCCTTTCACCTCATCTATCTTATGAATTGTAATATCTAAATAATTCATTTTTTCTCTTGTAATATGATAAGTGAATCTTAAAAACTCAGTGGTGTGATTAATATACTCTAGAAACTCATAAAGCTCATCCTCTACACTTATCCAAAATTGCAAAGATCATCCATGTATCTCATATAAATTCCATTTTTTTGCATACCTGAAATTAAAACTGTACTTCTCTTCCCAGATAGATAGTAGTATGTTAGCATAATGGAGCCACAACAGGCTCCCATTGTCATTCCACTAAGCTGTTTATAAAATTCTCCTTCAAAAAACAAAAAAATATTATTCAAAACTAATTACATAAGCTCTAGACATACTTTAAATTCATCATTTGTGAATTTTCCTTCTTTAATAAGTGCATATTCAAACCATTCAAGTCCAGTATTATGGGGCATGACACTAAACATATCTTGGATATCTATTGTGGCAAATATCATATCTTCCCTATAAAGTTCTGTTTTAATAGTTCTTAGACAGTCCCAAGAATCTTTTAAAATATCAGTTTGATGAACCCAGATCTGTTTTAACCTACAGTCTAAATATTTAGCTAGTGGATACTGTATGTTTTGGACCCATTTGCAGCTGCTATAGGTCTAAAAGGTGGGTACATCACATTCCTATGTACTTTTGGTACTCCAAAAATGATGGTATAACTGGTTGGTCGATCACTAAGTATTTAAATGTTTTTTCATCTATCACCCTATCCTTGTACAATTCTCTTAGTGCAAAATTGATCCTATAATAAGCAATATTAATCTCATTTTTTGAAACTGTCATATATTTCTCATTGTTATTCAGCAAGTCCATCATTTTAGCTACGTATAAAATAGTATACATTAACCATTATCCGTTTTGACATTAAATACTTACATAACTTAGATTTTGGATGCAATATACTTCCTCCAACAACAATTACATATGTTAGAGCAACTTTGAAACAATAGGAGGAGGAATAACCATTTTAAAAATGTAAGATAATGACTATAATAATAAAAAAGCAAATGCAAAACAATTTAACAGATAGTCCATTGCCTAAGCACAATAATGACCTCCTGGGTGGATGTTTCTGAAAGTACCTTCAAAGGGGTGTAGTGGTCCTTTACTTGCAGCATTGGGCCTCACAACATTTCTGGGTTGGCTTTACTTGCCCAAAAATAACCACCCTCTCACGGATTATTGCTTGCTTAGATCACATTTCTAGCATGCCTCATGAAGTATGTGGCATTCATTGTGCATTTCTACCCTGAAGGGTGATTACACACAGAAACTAAAAATCACCCACGGAAAAGAATTGTAAAATGGCAGTAGGTGCTCACAGATGGAAGAAAGTGCTCACAGATGGAAGAAAATGCAACCAAAGTAAAATTTTATGAAAGGTCCAAGTTGTAGCTATTTTTAAAAGTACACTTCATCAAGTCAACCCCCATGGGAAAAACCTGGTTCCCTTAAATTACCACATTGATGGTAGTCCACTGAACACAGAAGGTGTTATAAGAGATCTGGGAACACAGGTTGACAGCAACCTCTCTTTTGACCACCATGTTGGCACTGTGGTCAGAAAGTCTGTCTATGTGGCACATCTCATTACTAAGGGTTTTGCAACCAGGAAAAAAGAGGTCATTGTCTCCCTCTACTCTTCCCTCATTAGGCCAATCATCGAGTACAATGCCCCATTTGGCATGTACCTCACTGGACAACTGCAACAACTGGAGAGGCCGCAAAAGTTCCTCACAAAGAGGATCCTAGGCCTTAAACACTTGTCCTATATCGACAGACTCAGAAAACTCCAACTGTTCTCTGTCTCATATCGCCTACTTAGAGGCGATCTCTGCTTGACTTACAAAGCCATGTCTGACCCAGCTCTGTTAGAAATGCTCCATCTAAAGAAATCCCAATCCCTCCACATCACACCACATGCTCTAGAGACCTCAACCTCATTACCACAATCAACAGAACATGCTGGAGGGACAGGTCCAAACCCAGAGACTGCCCATGCTATGGAACAGACTTCCCATACATCTCAAGCAGAGCACTTCACTGGCCCTCTTCAAGAGAAATCTTGATGAGTGGATGGGAAATAGAAAATTCACCCCAGGGATCACTCCAGTGGCTCTATTCAACAGAGGCGCTAGGAACTAAGGTCAGGTGGCAAAATGCCAGGGTAATCCTATGGGCTCGGCTTGTAAAGGCTCCAGGGCTATTAGCCTAGTACACACCTATGAACCTATGAACTTAAAAATGATATTGCTAAAACATGAGGGCATGGCATCCTAAGGATGTATTACTACAAATATATTGAGGTGTTTGTAGAAATGCAATACAGAATACTAAAAACAATTAAAAACTGTCAACATGCCACAGTCCTACCTACCCCACTCAGTCCTAGAAAATTATGGACTGAGACTGGAAGCTACTTAGTGCCAGTGATGGCACCACTCCACTCTGATGTATCTGAAAAAACAGTTTTGCTATAATCTCATCTGCCGTTTGTAGTCTTAATAAAAAAACATGTATTTCTCCTCTGAATATTTGTTGCAGTTTTTGATCCATCACCAAAACCCAGACTGATTCAGAATGTCATGGCTATAACAGCTGCCCAGTTTCCAAAGGTCAGGTGTCCCATTTATGGCACGGTCAAGTCTGCAACATAAAGAAAGCTCCCAATTTTATTGTCCCTTTATAAAAAGAAAATAATCAATCATCTCCTGTGTACCAGTACAGTCCTCTATGTAAACACCTTCCAATACCCATCTTTATGGTCACTTTGCACTCATGCTGCAAAAGCAACTCCTTCTCTGGACCAGAGGTAAGTCTTTACTCCTAAGGCAATGATTATAAATAGGTGTTTTATTTATTGTTTTATTTTCTTTACGGTTTTAAACACATATCACCATAACTGCCCCTTTTCTTTAAATTCAGGACAAATTTAGATAATACATGAAATACTGGGAACGATTTCTGCAACTTTGAAATAATACATAGCACAGATCTAGGCCCACCACAAACTTTGTCTCATAACATTCCATGCTATTATGATGTGTAAATTAGCATTTGCCATTGGTGGTAAAGTGCTGACTGAAACTGGTTGTTCTGAATGGCTGTTATGATCAGGGCACTTAGTGGGAGTGTCACTGTATAATAGTGACAAACAGTATATTCATCACGTATAATATGCATTAAACTTTATGACTGGGGTATGACCTCCCTTACCCATTAAAATGTATGCTGTTTACATGTACAGTATGTTTGTTATCTGGGGCAATTCCTCTTACCTCACATACTCTAAAACTTCAAGCTCACTGTCTAGGAGCCCCCCTCCCACCTGGTATGCAGCTTCCTCCTTTTCCTTTTATATCTACTGTGCTCATTGCCCAGAAGCACCCCCCCAGTTCCTGTATCACTATAATCTCATTTTATTTTCCTAAGGGCTCCCACTTTTTCACATGCCATAGTGTTGTAATAACGGCTTATTGTCTAAGGTAAGCACTGTCACACTTCAGTTTCCAAGGATACTACATTGAATGGGTGTGGTACTACTCCACAGTGATACATGACATGCCAGGGCAGTTCATGGCATGAGAGGACAGTTCATGACATGCCAGGGCAGTTCATGAATATACTGCATTTCAGCTTTTCGGAATGCACTTTGTATGCAGTAACATTAACTGCAGCACTTACCTGGCATAATCAGATTTGTACCACAGCAGTCACATGGGGCCAGACACAGGAAAAGCACTCAGAGGCCTTGTATTCTGCAGCCCTACAACACTTTATACCTATGAACTATTGAGGATAAATGACACAGGAGACCCTGCTATACTTAAGCCTCTCTATCAGTCTTTCACAGGAAGCCAAGAAAATACTAGGCAGGTGATCAAAGGAACATAAGAGGCTTAGCTATATAAGGTTTTCTCTTTAGTGTTATTATATTCAGCCAACCTTAACATTGTTACACCACCAAACATTGAAATTGGAAATAGTAAGTGCAGTGTAGTGAACAGCTAATTGGCATTCTGATGTTCTGTGTTCAGTCATACAGTTATTCAATGTTTCATTGTTTCTATTAGGTTTCAGACCTCAGCAGAGATCATTGTGTCCCTTCCTCCAAGATGGCAGTATCTAAAATACCTTGTTCCCAAACCATGAATCCAATTTATTTTTAAAAATCTTAATACTTTTAGCATTGTCTAATTTCCAAGGGCAATGAATTCCACCTTTATCCAACTCTAATCTGAAAGAAATTCCTTGCTAGTGAGGATTTCACCCCCCCCCCCCCAGCACCACAAGTAATAATCTGTGCCTAGTACTTTTATCATGTTGAACAAAGGAGATGCCAAGCAAGCACCCAACTTCTGTCTCCTTTAAAAACATATATCCATATTAAATCTGACCTTAACTGCTTATAATTTAATTAAAATAACTTTAATTTCCATATTTCTTCATTCTGTAATACAAATATTGCTTTGATGCCCTTGATAAAATACTGTTGTACGGCTTCCAACCTATGTATATTGTCCACCACATACAGCCATAGAGATTAATGACATTTCCATTACTTGGAATGGTACTTAGTGAAATATGTAAAAATAGTGCACTTCCCAAAGATAAGTGCAGTGCACACAAGCACACTGCCATAACTACAGCCAGTCCATCCACAGTGCAGTGGTGCAAGTGAGCTGCCACCAGTAGGCCATGCAGCAGTACCGTACTTCCTCATTAGCATAATATGCTAATGAGGCACATTCTGCAGTTATGCAGCATCCCATCTCTTCATAGCTTCATAGATTAGTACCATGCTAACAGCCCTTGTGGGCCATTTTAAGCCTAGCCGATTACCCCATGTGAAAATCAAACCCTGCACCTTGTGTTTATAAGGTAAACACCTTAATCATTATGTCAACACAACCTGTAATAATAACACCCTTTGTTAACCAGTTAAACATAATGGCCACACAGTCCCGTTTCATGGGCAAACTGGATGAAATGACTTGCTCGGGGTCACACAGTACACAAACAAAAACTGAGGAAATCTAACCCTGCACCACAGGCACTACAACTCACATCCTTAACCCTCTGCACCAACTGCTAATGAGGTGCACACTGCAGGTATGGTAGCATCAATTGAAACATTTATGAACTGGTCCTTGCCATGACTTCATAGCACCATGGACCATAGCTGCATTGCTGCACTTAAGGGATTGTGGCTGAGACAGTTGAGTTCCATCCTGACTGCATGCTTTTCTCATATAATAGTAAGTTATGCATGTACATATGGTAAAATATGCTACATAAAGCATGTGGATCTACCCAATTGTCCACTGAAATGGTACGCCTGAGCACGCCCTGAGGATCATGGCTTCAAATTGTTAATTACTGAAGAGATGGTGAGAGGTCTTTCAGAGCTCTATATTATCTGTATATGTAACACCTACCCCAATGCCTTAACCCTCTGCTTCCCCCCATGATTTTGTAACTCCAAGGGTTCACAAAACAAGTGTCATTCTCCATGGAGACATTAACTTAAACATCCTTCCTGCCCCAAACACCCATATCTCCAGTCTGCCTCAGATATTGACCAAGCAGTCAAAAAACCCTACATGCATCCAAATTCTACCACATAAAGAAACTTCCATACTGCCTGGATCCTTGTCAGTTCTCCATAGTTTTGCAACTTCTGAACACTTTTTCCTCTTCATTGAGTATCATGTTTTATTTTAACTGGCTGCTTTTTCACATCTTCTGCAGTATCACTTTTATTTCATATGGTCACCCACAGACCCACCTTTGTTTACTCAGTGGTATACACTATGCCATACAATTTGTGAACAGCAGTTACCACATCAAATGTAATAGTCACAATCCCAAGCCGAAATATGAAATAAATTCTCCTGTATGTCTCATCTAGCTTTAAAGCTTTAAAAGTGGCCACAAATTCCTTGAGGTTCTTGTGTGTGTGTGTGTGTGTGTGTGTGTGTGTGTGTGTGTGTGTGTGTGTGTGTGCGCGTGTGTGGGGGGGGTGAGGTGGGGGTGCATGTGTGTGCGTGCGTGCATGTGTGTCCGTGTGTGTGGGGGTAGGTGGGTGTGTGCGCATGTGCGCGCATGCGTGCGTGCGTGCATGCGTGCGTGTGTGTGTGTGTTAACATTGATTTATCAGCAATAATATACGCCTGCATTCAGTTTTACTGAGCGGGAATGTTTTCTGTTATTTGCATTGACTGAGCTGGAATGTTTTCTGTTATTAGCATTGCAGAGAATTTAAGTAATCTGTGAGTATGAATCTAGGTCTCAGATCTTACATTTTACATGCTATTTACTGTAAGATAACTTCAGTGTTGTACAACAGACTTTGTAGAGAACCTGTCCACAGCAAGCTTGTCATGAATATGGGAAAGTATGATGTCAGTATAATATATTTCAGTTTTATAAATCATATTATGGATAGGACCATGGTAAACAACATCATATGCATTTATGAATATGGTGACACATTACAATTTGCACTTTATAGTAGTACACACTGATTATTTGACATTTATGGATCACAATGTCTCACTTTGTGTATTATTTTATGGTTCAAATTTATATAAGGGTCTTGTGATTTCATCTATAAAATAAAAATGCATAAACACCACCCCAATCCACTGAATAAGTATAGTCTAGTAGGAAAAGCAGCAGCTCAAACTACTGCAAATATCTGTAAAAGCCACATATCCCTGAAAAACTGCAGCTGATCTAACACGACGATAAAATCTGCTGTTAATGAAAACGACAGTTCCTACTCCATATAGCAATTTGCTAGTTACTTACCAATCTGGGCCCATATTTTCACAGTATCTATACTGACAACTCCTTATGAATTATGTTCACTTGTCATCATGCAGCTCTGTCATGAAATGCAATATCATATGTGCACTTACACAGAACTGTTTTGATAATACCACATTATTCCTTGCCCCCCCCCCAACTTTATGCTGGTACAACTTGGGTCATAATAGTAGAGTATGTAGTAGAGGGTTGTCATATCTTCTATGCAAATGAGGTTGCATCACTGGCTATTTGGGAAGAATGTGTGTGCATATACTATTCTCTCCCCGTTTCTGGTAAATTACTGTGCTTTTGAGGCTCTAAAATGAATCATAACTGGTATAATAAAGAACCTGCTTGCAAAGCTTCCATATATACATACATACACAAGACAATAGCACATGGGTACTTAAACCTAGCAGTATTCATAAAATGAGTGGTAGTCAAGACTCCCCTGTTTAATAGTGATCCTGCTATATGAAATCAAAGTAATCTGGTAATCTAGTGGCAGCTGCACTTTGGATCTGTTTGGCAGGACAAGTTAATAAAGTCCATGACAATCCCTTATAATTTAAATAATCCTTTATGAAAGGATAACTACAAGATTACAACAGGAAAGCAATACCAGGTTAGAAAAAAAACCTGTTCCATATCTTATATAACCATAATCACCTTGGCAAATATGACTCAGTTTTGCAGCTTGCTTTTTTTCCATGTGCCTTATACAATAGCCAAGCTGCACAAAACACAACAGGATATTTAAAACCACAGTCTGTATAATTACTGCCACATAATGTCATAGACTAGAACTTTTAAAGCAATTACTCTCATTGCAATTCACATACTTTATTCGAAACAGAAAAGGTTGCTGTTTATGGATCATTTTTTATTTTATTTTTAAAAACCACTTCCTAAGTGTAGCAAACATGAAGTTATACGGATCCATAATTGCACATCTCTAGTGTTTCTGAAGACAGAAGGCACACAGTCCTGTCTAGCACAGTAACCAAGATATATAATTACCGGCCCATAATTAACAACCTGCCATGTGCTATTGCTTGTGTACAAACTCTTTTGCAGAAATGTCAGCCTGTTATTAGGTAATGCAAATAACACTCACCCTGCTCTCTTCTTTGTACCTGTCCCTGGATGAGCATTTGGTAGGCTTTACAAAATCCCTGCTGTCATGCTCTGGTACACAAACAGTGTAGGTTGCTTGAGCGGTGAAAGCTTTATTACTTAACTGAAGGCAAACCAAGAGAGAAACATCAGTACAGTATAATGAAACCAACAGGTGTGCAGCTAAGAACATGAGGTTTACATACCCAACACCTTTGGAAAGTCAGATGTCACACAGGTTATAATTATGTCTCATAGTACCCAAAGCTTCACAGTCTACCATCAGTGGACATTGTTAGATTTGCATATTTATGTTTCTTGTAATATCCTAGCAGAATTAAGGCAGCAGAAAAAAATGTATAAGGTGATGCTGGAGGCATTGGTTTGAATGTCATTAACATCCACTCTGTGTACTGTTTCCGTTTAAGTAAATGATATTCTTGGAAATGCTGCCAAATCTTCCCTGAGACAAGGTATTTCATCTAGTGGGACTACCATTTTCACTGATAATGAATTAAATCAGATTTTTGAGATACTTCACCAATACCCCTTTCAGCTGCTGGGAAATCAAAAGTCCTGGGAACCTAAGTGAATTGCTAGGATCACTTAATTAACGTGGTTATACTGGAGTTCAGATAAATAGTTTTTGAGATTCTATGTGAGCATTTCAAACATTTACAACCCGTTTCATATTTCTGATGCTAGAGCTATGAAGTCACAGTATTGTATTAACAATTACTTCTGGTTACAAAAGTTTTCCTTTAAATTATTAAGAAACATATCAAACATCAGATGAAAGTGCTGCAGATAGCCATACTTTGCAAATTTGTTTACTTATGTATACGAGTATTTGTTTATTTACTTACTTGTCTGACTTTGATAACTTGGTAAGCAGGTTGATCCACAGAAGAGACTCTTTTCAGCCATAACTTGGGCCAATAGACATTTACATAATTACATAAAATAAGTAAGAATAAACTAGTGTCAATCAAGATATGATATATAGAAGCATTACAGGACAAAATATTCCCACAGATCTAATAAATGACATTCTACTGGCATGTTTTTTGTTTTTAAAATGATGACTTCATAGACACCAAAATTGTCAAAATTCTAGCCTTTTAGTATAATTTTCTGTCATGAGATTTTTTTCTGAAGTACAGCTGATAAATGTAAAGGTAATCAACCTTGTTAGTACAGATAAAACAACCATGGCTGGGATACACAGATGGGTACTGCTCTAATACTCGAGGAGTTTGCTGCAAGAGGAAGGTCTCAGCTAAGCTAGCGTTTATCAGCATTGTTTCAGAATCACCCACTCCTTTGTTTCATGTGATGATTTGTGTAGCACTAGGCTGCATTTCCCAATGAATCCTACTCCAAGGGTAAAGTGATCTAGTTAAAATAAAAATTTCAAAAGTAGCATTCTGCAAAAACTTTAGGCATTGATTTAATGATCCCTTTTTCTCTTTATTGTGTTACCATAAGCATCTCTTTGCACCTCAAAAGATGTTTTTTTTTCATTCTGTTATATATCACGTTTTGAATTTACTGAATAATGACATGATTATGTATTATGGCACAATATCAAATGGGCAAAGGGTTGACTGACAGGCATAAAGCAGCCAGGCTAGAATGTGCATAAAGTGCTTCTTCTTAAGTGAACAGTTAAAGTTAACTTAAAACAAATTGCTAGTAAAACTAGAAATATTTGAGACATATTATTTTCTTAACTAATGAATATTACTTCAACAGAAATAGAGTTAAAAATAGAAGCAAAAGGGAACTAGTATTAAAAGTCAGTTTCCTGCATCTTCTTTCAGGGAGAGGCAAATAAATGAGAATGTTGATGGATTCTTTTTTAACCAATTTTCACCAACTTCTTGGAGAAAAAACATATGGCTGCTAGCAAAACTGATGCCTTCACCCAGCAATGTCTAGCTGGCACAGTAAAAAGACAGACAGGTAGCATATTATGGAATTATTCTTCTCAGAAGAATTTTGAAATATTGCAAGTAAATGCATTTCATGTGTAAGTGCATGGAACAGAACAGGACAGGAAGTGTGATGGGGTTTAAAGCTCACTACCATGCATTATAAATTAAGAGTACCATCAGCAACATACTTCGAAAACTGTAGTAATAGCCAGAAATGAAGATGCAAAAATGCTTTACTTTGCTAAAGGATGACACTACAAATGACCCTTTGAAGATATTAAAGTGTTACACACAGAGTCTATCATGCTATGCATACGTTTCTTGTATGTGTGCAGAACGTTACCCACCTTAGTAATGAAATGGTTACAGATCTTTCTAGTAATAGACTTATCATTTTGTTTCACTAAGAGGAGAAAAAGAAACTGATACTTCTCTTGAAACTCACGTTTAAAATTCCCTTACTATGTATATTAATAAAGGTCATGGAGGGGAAAAAATCAAGTCAAACTTTTGACTTTCCAGTTATTATTTTAAGATGATTATGGTAAATAAAATGCAAAAATTTTATTATGATACTGAAGAAATGTATAAATATGTACACAGCTGGGTGTTTAGTAGAACTTTTGAACTATAACTATATACTATGTATAAGCCACTCTTTAGTCTGAAGATTAGGGCTAGGGGATTTGGTCACCGTTGATGTAACTCCTCAATCCCATGTACAAAATGGGGAAAAGGAGATGAATGCTGATATAAGAACAGTAGCAAACAATTCATGTCACCAGCAGTGAATAATGCTGACAGTTCATTTAGTAAATAAAGGTAAATGGGTTGGTGTTATGGGTAGGAGTTTGTGCAAGTGCTAGGTTGGGAAAGGGAGTAGCTTTAGTGCTGTGCATATGTATGGGGGGGTGCCTAGGTGCCTATGCCCACCCTGTGTGATGTCAATGTTATTGAAAGTTTTTTTTTTTCTGTAAGGTAAAGTGCAGGTTTCAAGTTAATATTAGGACTGACATGCATTAGTAAAGTGGGTAGGGGAGTTTCCCCCCCTACATCACCTTGCTAATGCATTCTAACTCTAACCCTGCACGTCGTGTTGTTAAGGTCTTTTTTATTTTGACTGTAAATTGATCAAAAAAGTAGACTATTTTATAAATAATTAATTCATAATGTGGAGTTTATATTTTTTGTAGGTATTGTGAGTTATGTATTTTGATGTGCTGATTTTATGAACTGTCAGTATTTTGAGTGTTGACATTTGGATATGTTGGTGTTTTTAAATGCATGTGTGTGTGTGCACACATGCATATCTGTAATTCCTCAGACTACAAAAAGGAAAGCTCCAGCAGGTAAAACCGAGCCAGGTACAATTATAAAAACCTTCCAATAAAAAACAGCTCAAGGAACTACATAGTACACTTTTATTAAGAGCAACAAGCCAGCAAGATTTCACAAACGCCTTTTCAAGTTGTAAAAACATCACATCTGTAATTCCTAATTGGTATAATTTGAGGTTGTTCCTTCTAGTTTGAGATTGCAGACTGGAAGTAGCGTAGATGATGATGTCATCACTATAGAGATAAACACTATGTATACACAGGAGAAACTGGCAATAAAAATTATCAGCTAATTTATAAATATATCAAAGCAATCTAAAAATAAATGCAGATTGTAATCTTGGACACAGTTTTTACCCCTTGCTTGTACAATGTGAGCATTTACGACATGTACATCTTGGTGTCTTTGTATTACAAATCACACTGCATAATTTAAAAGTCAATACTCAGAAACTGAACATGATTTCCAAACCAGGACCAGCTGTGTGTGTGTTTGACAGGTGTACTAAATCACAAGTTGCATAAAATGCTGCTCGTGATGCTGTTAATACCCTTGAGATCCTCTTGCAAACCCACTGTTATGCTGCTGGATGACTGTGCAAATTGCAACACTTTATATATGTAATTAATTTTTCCACATTCTGTAATTTCTTGTTTTTGACAAACCTCCAAAAATACCCCTTGTATTTAATATGCTGAACTGAAATTAAATAAGATACCCTGCTCTTTATACTGCAAAGCAACAAAAGTATCAAACCTCTGAAGTGCGTCGATTATTGTGAAAATTATTTGATAGTTTAAGCTGCAGGTCGTCTGCTTTGTAACTGTAGTTTAATGAATGCCACTAGCTGGTATATGGCTATATCCTACATTACAAAACATGTATTTTACAGGTTTGCAGTCTGCATGCTATAAATGTTAAGGAAAGCTGCAGGTATGCACAAGAGTATGCCTCAGTGCTGTAAAGCATGCTTATCAGACAGAAAGAGAAAAATGGTATAACTTAGAACCATCCATAGCTTTGACACTAGAGATATGCAGGCTGCAGAGCTTAGTAAGCCAGGAAAATTGTTAGGAAAGTTGTGCAGCAAAAATCCTTAACTCCAGACCCAAAAAGTTCACATCTTGGAGAGTCTCATCTCTGCCAGATACTACAAGTGTTTTTACTTACAGTCACAAAAAATTGCAGTGTTACTTGAATTATTTTTTATTTCTAAGAGCTTACTGACAAATCCCACATCCTTGTCAGGCAAGTATTTCTACTAGAAAGTTACTTATTTCCCCCAGGAGACCACAAATACTCCTACCTAAAAAAAATGTCCTTATCCACTCCAACCTCATACCTAAAATTTAGATAGCAATGACAGAATCTAGGAAAAGGCTAGTGAGACACCTAAAAGGGAAGTAAAGTGACTAGCCTCAGATGTTTCACTTTCTCATTTCTCCAGCCCTACTCCAACCCCCACTTGTGCAACTGTATAAGTTATGGGATGGCTATTATAATGACGTATCGTATGCACTTTTTAAATAAAATAAAGCCTTCTTATTCATCTGCATTGAAGAAATACACATTTATGTCATGTATATTTTCTGTTCAAAAGATTAAATAACTAATTTGAGGTCTATTTTCACTGGATGTTCACATGCACTTGCTATTTAAATGACAGTAGGAAAATGGAGGCTGACAAAATCAAACACTTGGACTAAAGGATGAAGTTTAACAGCGCATAGTGCTAAACAGTCATCAGTGCTAAACTGCCTGGCATCAAAAAAGCTCGCTACAATATTGGCAATTAAGTTTTTGTCTCTCGGATGTAGAGGCATTTCTTTCTTCCACCACTGTATTGCAAACAGTTCTGCTGTGACTAATACATGGTCAGACCTTCATTTATTTATTTTATTTTATTTTTTATTTATTTTAATTAATTTATTTGTTTATACAAATGAATGTTTTCTCTCATATCGCTTAAAGAAATCATTTTATTATGGTATTCTGGGTGAGTGGAACCAGCAACTGAGATGTGCCCAAATTGCTGGTAATTTTGATCATGTGAATTACATCCTTTACAATATTAATAACTGTATGAAAAAAGTGAGGCTAATTAGTCAGGGCTATCCTCTGACCAGCTGTATGGTGACTATCTGACTAAGTATGCTGGTTTTGTTCTGTTGGCTTGCTATTTGCGATGTAGCACCTTTGACTGACAGTAAATCTTATACAAACTGAAAGAAATCATGAAATTAATGCATCAAGTGTTGACCCACCATTCATCAATTTGCATTTTAAAGTACCTAACAGACTAAAACCGAAGCTCTGATGTAGTATTTTATAAGAATCCTAATTATAGACAGCACAGTACAAGAACCAGTACAATCACCCTTCCATCCCCTATTCATTTTGTAACCCACTTAGCCTGGTAAGGGTCACGATGGCAGCAAGCTCAGTATCATAGAGTAGGCATTTGTATCCCAACAACAGTACCTAACTTATTCTGTGAATCCTGAGGCATTCCCAGGCATGCTGGGAAATATAATCCCCAAACTTGTCATGTAAATTCCCCTACTTATCCTTCCCAATAATACATGCCCTTCCTTCAAGATAGTCAGAACTAATGCTGTTTGACAATGTTCGAAATTGCAATTTACAGTTTTAGCTAACATACAAATAAACAGACCTAGCTCTGCAGAGTACAGCAAATTATACAATAACGGGTCATTGTTATTCAAAAACATACACACTGATTGAACAGACTGATCAGTGTGCCTGTTATAAATCAAGCATATACCAATAGAAAAGGTCTGGCAGCTAAAGTAGCATAGAACAGCCACACATTTTTCTATTAATCCATGCTATGGAGGAATACCTCTCAAATGTCCAAATTTTCTCAGAATGCCCAGATTTTCCCTCATATTTTTCATCTATTCCTCATAAAATGTGTGGTTTTCTGAGAAATCTCTGAGGAGTGAAGCCACTAAATAATGACATTCATTAGAGTTTCAGACTTCATATCCTTCAGACTGCACTCTAACACAAATCCTGTTATTCTAGCAGCTTTCTAATTTTAAAAGGGCAACATTTACAATCTGTCCGTATTTTGAGGCCTTTGTCCCCAATTATTTAAGGCTTTGTCCACATTTCTTGAGCTAATATGGTGAGAGGAAATTTAATGGAAGGCAGACCAATTACAAGAAAAATCAGGTATGTTCAGCAAAACTAAAGAAACAGAAATGTACCTGATTTTTCTTGTATTTCTGCACTGTCTCAACATACTCTCATACATCTGAGCTGTTCAGATTTTACAGTGAAAAAAAAGCAACAGAGATTCTTTTTTCTCTATTGCTTCCATTGAGCAGCATTGATGCAATATGCAAGCATGGGAACAAAAGTCCCATACGCATGCGCAGTACATCATTATACAAAGACATTATTTAAGAAAGGTAAACAATTTCTTTGTTAAATAATGTCCTTGTATAATAACAATAACTGACTAGTGGGAATGAGTATATGAGGATTTGCCCACGGTTGGCTTTGTTTAATGATGCGGGCATTACAGTTATGATCAAACCACTTCAGCCATGGGGAAATCCTCATATACCCACACCCACTTATCAATTACTGCTTAAAGAAAAAATAAAGGCTCATTATTTTGAATATTTAACAATGAATCATAAAAAAATAAATTGCTAATTTTACTTCTTATAATGTACTGGCTTGTGAACCCATGTTGCTAAAGAGAACAGATTCAAGGCTGTTCTGTGTCAAAACGCAGATTTTTTTCAACTTAACTTAAAAACAAACTGGACTATTAAACAATAGAGTTAGAATGCATGTGAAATTAAATGTGAAACACCCAAGCTGGGACTACTAGAAGATCTAGGATCTCTTCAAAAATGCTGGCTAGATTTTTTTTTCTGTTGAGTATCATGTGTATTGTGCATTTGTCTCAGTTTGTTGTGGTAGTGTTTTATAAGAGGTGGCTTCCATTTGCTTTGCTTTGTGTGTCACAGATTCAGGTTTGTTCTTTAATTGTTTGACATGCATCTATGTCACATCACTGTTAATACAGAACTGTCTTTTACCACAGCATTTTAACATTTTACAAGGATAATATCTTGATGGTTTGCTGACAGGAGGAAGGATACAGATATGATTGATTTTCTCTTATTGGCAGTACAGGTTTTTAGTTCGTAGGTTTGATTGTCAAGCTTATGATCCACTGGCTCCCCAGCACTGGGTTCCATGTGTAAGCTTTCAAACACCACCATATCAGATGAAGACCAGACACAGCCCAAGTCTCAGGAACCTATAAGAAATACAATAACAGTTCCTGAATCTGTTCTAAATAACTATAATGTTCCAACCCTGTGAATTTGTCTAGTAAGACATCATTGTACCTTTCATTTTTTTCCAGGTGCATTGTTCAGAGGTTACAAATTATTCAATAATGTCCAGGACGAGAGGGGTGAAAGTGGTACAATGATCTCCCTAGAAGAGAAGAAATGCCTTATAAAATTAGATGGGCCATAGAATTCTATTTTCTGATTTTGCTAAAAGCACATTGATCAAAGTTTAAATTGTTAAACTAAATTTATTCCACTATTTAGTTGCAAGTCATAACTTATTTTTAATGCACATGGGGAATACATCTTGAAAATGAAAAAAAAAAAAATATATATATATATATATATATATATATATATATTCTATATTTGCTTCTCTATAATAAACTTGATATTCTTTCCATCTCTGAAACCTGGCTTAAACCTCATATACAAGACTCAGAATTGATACCACCCAACTACTGTATTATCAGAAAAGATAGAACACATAAAAAAGGGGGAAGTGTCTCTCCTTTCTACTCCTCATACCTCTCAGTTACCCCCTACTCCAAACCTATTCCCAAATTTGGTAACACTGAATTAATTCCAGACCTTCTTCAGGTAAATAAACATAAACTAATCTGCATTGTCACCCTCTACAGCCCTCCTAGCGACAATGTCCCAATTCTCAAGGACATTCTCTCCTGGTTCTCTACAAATATCAGCGATGAAACTATAGTCCTGGGTGATGTTAACATCGACTGGGACAATATTTAATTTCCAGCTAACTAAATATAAATCTCTGTAATTTCACTCAACTCATTAACTCCACAACTAGACCTTCCAAAGATTTCCTCTCTGGTAGCACCCTAGATTGGATTCTAGTTTCCCATCCCCACTATATCTTTGTTTGTGATACCCTTCCAGACCCACTAGGTGACCACCTTCCCACTTTTGCTCATCATCTTGCCTCCTACCTACAACTATCCCACACCTACTCCACTATTTGGCACCTAAAAAACTTTAATCCCAAAGCATTCTCAGATGCACTAAAAAGAATCCAACTGGAACCCCCTAAAATCTTTATCCCTAGAAAATGCTGTTACCTACTTTAATACAGTCTTCTTAAACCTGCTAGACGCCTTTGCCCCCTGGAAAACAAAATGCATTTAAAGTAACTCTGTCCCCTGGTGAACCAAGAATACCCTAGCCACCATGCGACTCCGTGATAAAGTTTGGAAACACCAGCGTAAAACTAAAACCACCATCTCCCTTAATTAATATAAAACACTTCACAACAAAGTTAATAAAAAGTATATCAGACCACAAAGCCTATTTCTCCATACTCCAACCGAATCACAACAATAACCCTAGAAAATTATGGGATGGAATCTCCTCTCTCCTTAACCCAGGTAAAAAAGAAAAACCTTTCCCTGACCCAAATGCCTCTGACTCAGACATAGCTATGCAATTCAATTCATTCTTTAACGACTCCATAGCCAAACTAACATTATCCTTCACTAATAATCCTGCTTCTCCACATCTACCTCCACATATCCCCTTCTTCTCCAGTACCTCCAGCTCTCAACCTCCCCCCTTCGCCAAGAACCCCATCCCAATCTCTACTATAAAAAGACTTCTTCTAAACCTAAAACCATGCTCTAATGCCCCTGACGACATACCCTCCTACTTCCTAAAGATAGCCACAGAAGCCATTGCCTTCCCTATCTGCATCCTAATAAATCAATCAGTCTTAGAATTCCATGTTCCCCCAGCTCTAGAAAAAGGCCTATATTATTCCACTCCATAAGGGTGGCAACAATAATGGTATCTCTAACTTCCGTCCCATTGCAATCTTATCCCCTATTTCAAAACTTCTCAAAAAATGCATTCACTTTCAACTTCTTCCCTATCTTATAAATAACAGCCTTCTTACTCCCACCCAGCAGGGATTAGACCCAGGCCATAGCACCACTAACTCCCTCCTCTCCTTTCTAGAAACTGTAAGCAAAGCCCACGACTCCGGTCATATTGTATCCACCCTCCTCTTAGACCTCTCTAAGGCCTTCAATACCATCTCTCACAACCTTCTCCTTACCAAACTCTCTAAACTAAATCTATCCCACTCTTCTATCAACTGGTTCACCAATTATCTGTCAAATAGGCAAGAAGCAGTTAAGTGGAATAAAGCAATTTCTCCATTCCTAAACACTTCCACAGGTGTGCCCCAGGGCTCAATTCTAGGTCCCCTTCTATTCAATATTTTTATTAATAACTTTTAACATGCCATCCCTAATGCCAGCCTTATCTAATACACCAATGACTCAGCAATAATCTGCTCTGCCACCTCCACTTCCTCATTAACAAAATTAACCCAAGACGCCTTCTCTTCTACTGAACAATGGATGCTAGACAACCATGGAGATACCCATAGATTTAAATTCAGGGTGATAGATATGGTGTATGCATCTATGAGAGGTGGTGATATTAACAACTTCCTAGAAATTAAGGAATATGAATGGATTTTGTGCTTTGCCGCTGACCATTCACCTGGTTGTAACACAGCTATAACTCTAAAACCAATTTTAGTGAGGTTACAATATACTAAATTTTAAAGTTTGGATTTTATGTACTGTTTTTTTTTTTAATTATTTATTCCAATTTTGTCATTTAATTGCTTCCACCGCATGGTTGGCTGGCTGCGATCATGTGATGGTTTGGCTACTATTAAATTTAACTGCTTTGATTTTTGAAATGTTTGTAGTATTGAAGAAGGGTATAGTACTGAAAGCTTTGCTGTTATTATTAAAGAATTTTCTCAACGTCAGTGTTTTCTTTGGCATATTCCTTTTCATTTTACAGCAGGAATTCTATTTTGTTTACGCGTGTGTGTGTGTGTGTGTGTGTGTGTGTGTGTGTGTGTGTGTGTGTGTGTGTGTGTGTGTGTGTGTGTGTGTGTGTGTGTGTGTGTGTGTGTGTGTGTGTGTGTGTGTGTGTGTGTGTGTGTGTGTGTGTGTGTGTGTGTGTGTGTGTGTGACAGACAATCATTGAGCATTACGTCATATACCAGAACAGTTTGAAACTCAAAGATTTGAATACACATCATTTTGAGTTACAAAATCTACTTTTTTTGCAGAGGAGCAAGCCCCACTGCACCAACACAACCCCTGCAATTATACATGCCAACTCTTAGATTGCAATACGGTGGGGTAAGGGTAAAATCCCTGATTCCCAATATACTGCAATCTTGCACAGCAGAGAATCCAGTATGTTCAATCAGTTGTTACAGCTTTTTGCTGTTCAACAAGTCATCTTATCGATGGGTTGAATGGAACCCATTTATATATATATATATATATATATATATATATATATATATATATATAGGGGGAGTAAATTACCGTTCAGTTTGCAAGTTTCAGTATCTATTACTCTGAAATCTCATGTTTAAGAACTGACTGAGCCTATAGTTTATGCTGCGTACATTCCCTCTTTCTTCGCTTGTTTTCCAAAAACAGTTATTTTTTAAACTGACCAACTCATGTTACAGGACATCACATGACACATATACTAACATAATTTATCTTACCAGTCATAGTACTATAAAATCTAACATCCAAATGCCAAAAAAATAAATTTGCAGAAACTCATCTGAAGGGTTAATGGGAAGGAATGGAAGAATATAACCAGAGAACAGAGGAGTTACTGCCATTACTACAACAAACAAGAAGGACATGAGAGACTTGATGTTAGAGCAATGATTATTTAAGGAGATATGAAGGGGTTACCTACAACAGGAAGGGAAGAGTTGAGAGGAGAAGAAGAACAGGCAGCATATTATTTGGGCCAACTACTTCCTAAACCTGGATATTAGAGAATAATTTTTCAAAGAGAAAGCAGTGGGCTCATAGGATGGACTAACATAATGGATGGTGAAGAGGAAAATTCACATAAGCATCCTGTATAGCATGGGACATGTTAGTCTCTTTTTGCCATCAACCTAAATATAATATGACATGGTGCTTTCTTGAAAGGTATGTGTATGTGTTATTCCTTAGGCTGTTAGGTAGGAGATTTCATAAAGCAGATGATGTATTTTTCCAATAATGATGGTGCAGGGTTTTGGTCTTATTAGTTAAACAGAATTGTTCTGTCATCCTAGCATTTAAACTCATCCTAAACCAAACAAAACAAAGTTAATGATCTTCTCCAACAGTGAATCCAAAGCAAACCCTCCTCCTCTCTTCATGTACTCCACTAATGGCACTATAATAGAACCAGTTAACAAACAAAACTACTTGCTGACACAATAGACAACAACCTAACACTCAATAAACACATATCCCTCACAATTAAAAAAGTTAACATCCAGCTTGGTGTACTACTATATAGGGCCAAACCTTACCCCACTCAAAATGCCAAACTAGCCACAGCCAGATCTTACCTCCTATCTACTTTCCTCTACTGCTCTCAAATTTTCACTAGCCTGTGCATGTCTGATTTGCATCAACTTGATTCCTGCTATAATAAAATAACAACATTTGCTGCTAATATACCCAACAGGACCAATCATTGCCTTGCTCTTCAAAAACTACACTGGCGTGAATTTCCAAATCTGCTATTGCTCAATCAGCTCACCACTGCCCACTCCATTATTCACAAAGCTGAAAAATGCCCTGCACTCTCCAACCTAGTGCAACTAAATGCCAACCCTAGTACCCTTAGATCATCCGATAAACTTATACTCAAGGTAGCAAAGTCTCATAATTACTTTGGTGACTCTCTGTTCTTCTATAAAGTAGCCAAACAGTAGAACCTAACATCCCAGAATATCCTAAAAAACACAGATAGTCATAGCTTCAAAAAACTCCTAAAGGAATACCTTACTCAGTAATGGCTAACCTCCTGTAATACCCCTGGCTAGTTTCTCATGCCATCAATCAAATGTCTCTTTTCTGCTATCTTCTCCTTGTCTTAATTCTTCTTCTTCGTCTTCTTCTTCTTTCAGCTGCTCACGTTATATATATATATATATATATATATATATATATATATATATATATATATATATATATAACATAGCTGGTTTCACTACCCTCTTGTAGACCTTCCCTTTCACTCTTACTGGTACTCGTCTGTCACAAATCACTCCTGACACTCTTCTCCACCCACTCCATCCTGCCTGTACTCTCTTCTTCACCTCTCTTCCACACTCACCATTACTCTGAACTGTTGATCCCAAGTACTTAAACTCATTCACCTTCACCACCTCTACTCCCTGCATCCTCACCATTCCTCTATCCTCCCTCTCATTCACACACATATATTCTGTCTTAGTCCTGCTGACCTTCATTCCTCTTCTCTCTAGAGCATATCTCCACCTCTCCAGGGTCTCCTCCACCTGTTCTCCTTGTCTTAATTCTACCAAATGAAAATACCACAATGGTTTATTTTAGTTATGTATCTAATGAGCTTCATATTACTTTCTGTAGTAAGGCTTGGGAAATGTAATGTTTTCTGTTTACATTCTTTTTTGTAAATTGTGATTGTAGGCAACTTTTAAACTTTTTGCATATTCTTTGTAAATCTTTCCAAAATTTTTGTAATCTTTTATGTACTATTGTTATGGAGTTTTTCTCCCCGGATCTCATCTGAAAATGGACTACTTGTCCAGCCAAATACTAAATGGTTAACAAATGTAAAATAAAATAAATAAATAAATAAATAAATACATAAAATTTATTACCTGAGAGAGCTGATGGTCAAGGTAAAGAATTGTGTATAACACGACTATATATGAGCTGAATGGGCCATCAGTTGTGTTGATGGCTATTTATTATTGTAAAGTGTTCACTGGCAAGTAAGAGGCTGATAAATCTACAGAGCCTGTTTATTTGCTGACACATATTTAGGTCCCTAAGTCTGGGTGTTTGTAGCAGTATCATAATTAGGGTAGGGGA
>NC_056739.1:267093264-267260764 GCF_019279795.1 Protopterus annectens
TGCTGTGTTTTTCCTTGGAGAGGCGGCTCTTACCTGAGCATCTGAGATGTCAGGGGCAGCACTCTGCTGGGATAGATATTTGCCCTTTGGTGGGGAGAGGGGAGAAGTTTGCGCTGAACCTGTCAGCTAGGATGTTGGCAATGTCTGTGGGTTCGTGTATTTTTGTCATTTTGGACTAATTCTGAGCATATCTGGGAATTACCACCCAGGTTCCTAACATAACTAAAGAATGCCTTGTGATTATCCTTAGTGTCCTGTGCAATTTTTCTCTCAAGCTGGCCTTAGACAATTTTGTGTGTGCCCGTAGTTTTTGCTAATACTGATCAGTGATGCCTTCCCTTTTGGGATTTTGCTTTATCATTTAGTAGCTTCCTCCTTCTATTGTATAGTTTGTTTATGGCTGGGGTCCACCAGACAGGACGCCTGCCTTTGGAGGATTGGGTCTTGGTTTTATTTGGGATTGCATGATCCATGCATTCCTGAAGGTGTTCATAGAATGCGTTTATAAAGGATTCTGCGGTCTGGGCAGTATTTTCCACAGGCCCGGGCTTTGAAGGATTCCACCTCAGTTTTGAGGAGTGTAAAATTTGCTTTAGAGAAGTTTTTCACTGTGGTTTTCTGGGCAGGGGTGGGGTCGGGATGTGAATATCCAGTGAGATTAGTTTATGGTCTGATCTTACCAGTGAGGGATACACTTCTGGTCTGGAGCATAGAGTCCCCATGTTGGTGATGATCAGGTTCAGTATGTTTTCCCTCTTGTGGGAGTGGTAACAAGTTGTTCCATAGCATTTGAGTTTATAAATTCTAGGAACCTTTGGGCTAGGGTGTTGGAGCTAGAGTAATGCTCCCAGTCTATGTTTGGGTAGTTGAAGTCGCCCAATATAATGGTGTTTGGAGAGACCTTCATATTTTCCAGTGTTCTCAGGAAGGCCGAGTGGGGTTCCTGGGTTTGGGAGGGTGGTCTGTAGCAGGCTATAAACTGGAAGGCAGTTTTACCCACTGTTAGTTGCACATGGATAGTCTCTGATGCTTGCTTTGCCACCAACCTGGAGGTGTGAGTATCTTTGATGAATATCGATACTCCCCCTCCTTTTGTGGTTCGGTCCAAGTTTTGGGGCATGGTATGAGGTATAACCTGGTAGTGCTGGGGTGCTTTCGGGAGCCCTGAACCAGGTTTCTGTTACTGCACAGATATCGATGTTCTCCATGCTAAGGAGAGTTTCGAAAAGTGCATCTTGAGGTTTAGACTTCTGGCGTTGAGTAGCATTACTCTTAGTTTCTTATCCCTTGTGTTACCTATGGAGGTGGGTTTGTCTTTGAGCCTTGCCTAAAAAGGCACTATGGGGTAGCAAGAGCCTTTGCCAATATCCGAAAGCCCAGGGGTGACAGGTGCAAGCCGTCCCTAGCGAAGCATCGTGGCTTGTCGAGCATATCATCCCAAGCTGACAGGCATTGGATCCCCTTTGAATGACACCAGTACTTAAGCCAATTGTTGAAATTGATCATCTTGTCTTCATATTGTGGCATCATTCTTGGTGAGGGTAAGATGCTACTCAAGGTCAGGGTCATACCGGCCTGGGCTACATGCTCAGAGAGCTCCTTTATGTCTCTTTCATGTAGTCCAGGGAGGTATGCCTCAGATCATTCACACCAGCATGGACAATGACTGAGTCATATTTGTACTTGCCTTGGAGTGACCTGAGTGCTTGTGTTATGTGGAGGATCCTAGCGCCCGACAGGCAGCTCACCATGACCCTCTCCTTGTTCAGCCTGGTGAGCGGGACGTCAGTGTGCCTGACGATAGAATCACCTATTACAAGTGTATCAGGTGTGTTGTTTAGTCTTAAGGGCTGTGACTGTTTGGCACACTGGTTTTGTGAGATATGTGTTGCACGTGTTTTGTTTTGGGGTAGCGGCTGCTTGGGTGTCTGCTTTAGAGGTCTCTGCTGCTTCGGCAGATCTTTATTTAGAGCCTCCGAGTATGTTTTTGTGTGATTATGTGTTTGGTTTGCTGTCGTGGTAGGTCTATGTGAGACTGGAATTGTAGTGAGTGTGGTTTCCTTCTCCTCCTGACTGGTTATGCCAGTACTGAGTTGAGAGAGCTTAGCCTCCAGTTTGGCTATATGGTTGCATCTCTCACATGTGTTGGAATTTGTTGGGAGGAGGAGAGGGATGTCTGTGTACATGAGGCAGTTGTAACATTGCCTCAAAATTCCCAGATTCACCAGCTGGACCGGAGAGGAGATTGACAACTGACCTTTGGACATGCTAGAATAATATTGGGAATTCCTTAATAATTGAAAACCAGGGCCAGTGGGGAGTGAGGGTGTAGTGCTTTTAATTTTTAGTGCTGACTTCTATAATTGCTTTAGTGAGCAAGTGCCAGGTAACTTAAGTGCAATGTGTTACAGGTAACTTAAATGCAAAAACGACAGACAGTAACTTTCTTTCAAGTGAAACAAGGAAATAAGTTCAGTAAGCAATGCAGATATCACTAGTGATCCACAGAAGTGCTGAGAAGCCGCGTATTAGGTGGAATTAGCGTTCCAGGGAAATAACAAGCAAACAAACAAGCATATAAACAAAGCTATATTCAGCAGGCCTGGATCTAGTCTATGCTACAGCAAACAAGGTGTACCAATTTCAGTAAGATACAGTTCAAATATTCAGGCACTATAAACCTTTAATCAGAAATTCCCAGCTCAGAAGGGCAGAGTCCAGCGTCTTCTCCCACAAGAGTGCAGACCACAAACCTTCTTAATGTAAAATAACTGGCCTGAAGCCCAAGTGCTTAAACCAGAACTAATACACTTTAAGAATAACAGACACTGGGCTCTCAATCAGCAGTTCCCAACTTAGAAGGATGAAAGCTTCCTGTCCTGCCACCACAGTGCATGCCACAAACCTTCCTAATGTAAAACAACTGGTCTGAAGCCCAAGTGCTTAATCCAAAAGACTTAGAATGACAGCTAAACTTTAATCAAGTTACTACCAAGCAGTAATAAATACAATTGAATACTTTAGAGAATGCCTGGATTAGTGCTCAAGTTACACAAACAAAGCTAGATCCAGCAGGCCCGAATCCAGTCTATGCCACAGCAAACAAGGCGCACCAACTTCAGTAAGAAGCAGTTCAGATATGCATGCACTATAAGCCTTCAATCAGAAATTCCCAGCTCAGAAGGGCAGAGTCCAGCCTCTCCTCCCACAAGAGTGCAGACCACGAACCCTCTTAATGTAATGATATGTTAGTAAAAGCACACATGTATGTTTGTGTGCCACATGTATGTGCTTAAATAAATGCGTGAGATAGTAAAGTTTTGCTTATAGTTTACGGAACTAGTTCTTGGCTGTTAGTTTTCTAGTCTACTTATGTCTGTTTTATCATTGTTGCTAAATGGTTAAAGTTGAGGTTGTTTATGTAGAATAATGTTTAAATGCGTAGTTTGTGCTTTGTGAGAGTTCTGTAAAATAATCATTTAACTGTATAGCTAGAGGTGCCTAACAGATAACTGGTGCAAGCTTTACCCTAGGTGTTGGGCTTGATAGGCAGTTTTCGGTTAGCACACTGTCTGTGGGCATAACTTGTAAGCAGGCAGTCGGCCTGGCCTAGCCCTGAAGATGGACAGCTGTGTTTAGTAGACTTGCATGGTTAAAATACAGCATGAAGGAAATCCATTATTTCTATCTTTATGTTTTTAATCTGGTTAATCTACAGTATAGTTTTATTAAAAGACCAGGTGCAGTGGGGTGTCCTCCCTGCCTTCCCGCATGTGAGATGTGAGGGTCGTTGGTGGATATTCCTCACCTCATGCCCTTTTATTTTAACATAGTCACACTGGCTTTCTAAAACTTTTCTCTTCTGTCTTCTCATTTTATTTTTTTGTCACTTTGACTTTTTTCTGTTTGTTCCTGTCCTTTTTCCTGAACTCTTCGTCCTTGTGTTGATATGACTCCTCTACTTGTTTATACTTTTCTGTTATATTTATCTTTAACATACATTTGTAAGGAAGTTTTTTTTTTCTCTCTCTCCATATATAGTTAAAAAAATAAACATCTTCCTATAGGTGCCATATTGCTTTTAAATGTTTAAAAGATACACAGTAAAATACAACTCCACTTAGTAACTGGCTATTAAGCAAGGATTCAAGACCATAAAGATTCCAAACGGTTCATTGTAAATTATGAACTCATAATTTAGTTGAGTATATATTGTTATATGAATTTTAGTTAAATATTTGGAAATATAAGTATTTTTAGTGAATTTTGTACTACTTCTTGTTTTTTGGATCAATTTCCTATAATTAAAACTATTTAAGAATGTAATTAATTTGAAGTTCATTTTGAATCTGATGAAGGCCAGTTAAGCTGGAAGAAAGCACTTATTCATTTTTAATAAAGCTGTTTGGAATCTTTATGGTCTTGGATCCTTGCTTGATAGCCAGTTACTAAGTGCTTTTAAATGTTTGTTTTATGCTGGAGCTTTTGGTGTGTGGTCTTCCTCTGAAAGTGGAATACATGAATTTGGAATTTCCTGGTTAAATAGTTTTTTTCTAAGCTATGGTTGCTAATGAATAAGATCTCATTTGAATATAAGGCTGTTTATAAGTGTATTTAGTACCAGTGCACCTTGAGACAGGTTCAATGGCTTGTGTACTGTCTACATATCCGAGACATATAGTTTTGGTACTTTGGTAAAGAAAGGTGCTAAGCTAACAATTTACCCCAGATGGTGATTTGGACTAGATAGGCTACTTCTGACTAGACTTGAGAGCCATGTATGTATTGAGGGTGCACTTAGAATGCTTGACACATTCTTGTGTAAATAATTAACTGCACCATCTCTACTAAGAGCTTATCTTTGATCCCAAGGGAGATGAAATATAATGGAGTCTGAATAGACCTTTTTCATGACCCCCATAGTTGAGGTGGAGGCACGGGGTTGTGACTGAAAGAGAACTGGTTAAGGCTGTAACCCTGGGGTCCATTGGTGGGTACCAACAGTGAGGGAATTGGTTGAATTAAAGTAGTAGGACTTCCATGCAGTGCTGGCAAGGAATCATTGAGTTTGACCAAGGTAGCAGTTAAGACACAAAAGCAAAGCCCCTGGTGTGGGAGAAGTTTGGAGTCATGGAGGATTGACTTTTGTATGGCTTCAGAGAAGTTCTGGCAAAGCATGTATGACTCAGGAGGATTAGACAGGACATCATTTTGGCTGTTTGCATCAAAAGTGAGAATTTTCTGCTCAATATCTGAGCTGTTTGGCTGGCTGCTATCTACCTGCAATCAACTGAAGTACAAGCTGAGTGAAGTATACTTTGTTCTGCACTTACATCATTTTACTGATAGTATGGCATTGTATTTATTTGTTTCATTGAATATTAATTGAATATTGTGGTCTCTCTGTCTCTCTCCGGTTATTTTCTCACCCCCCCCCCCCCGTTCTTGTTGTGGTATTAATCTTGGTGGCTTTGGAATTGCCTGCCCCTCCTTTAAATTTGTATTTGGACACTCCTCCTGGGATATCTCATTTGCTCACTCAACTGAGTACAGTGAGATCATATTTTGATTTTAGACACTCCCACCAGTCCCATCTCTTCAGCTCTAACCACTGTGTACAGAGAGAGCATTTGGGAAGGACAATCCATGTAGTCTGTTAATCTTGATCTATTCCATCGCTCTCCACTAACAAAAAATGTATTTACACTTTATTCAGCTGCTCTTACTGTAACTGTCTTCTGCCTGCTTTATTACCTTAGTTTTCTACACTAACAAAAAAAAAACTATTTTATTTATACTTTATTCAGCTGCGCTTACTGCAACTGTCTTCTACCTTCTTTATTACCTTAGTTTGCTGTTCTGTGTGCTCTTAAGTGCACAAGTGCTCTTATTCTGCATTTATTACTTCTGAGCATCTTAGTTTTGGTTTTAGCACTAGTGCTTCAGGCCAGTTATTTTGCATTTAGGGTTTTTGTGGAGAAACCCTGCTCTCCCTAAGTCCACCAAGTATTCAGAGCACTATGTCTGCACAATTCCCATCAGTTTCCCTGCCAGTCTGGTCAACATGGGCATACTGATACAGTATATAGCAACTGCCTCATGTTCACAGACAGTCCCCTTCTTCTAGCACATTATTCTTTTACTTGCAAGAGATGCATCTACATCAGTAAGCTGGAATCCATGCTCTCTCACACCACATTCAGTACTCCTGACAAAGAGGTGATTGCCAGCACAATCACCACACTACCCACATCATAATCACACACCCACTGATGCAGGGGTCCTCAACTAAAGCCTAAACAAGAGAGACCCCCAAAACACACTCACAACATTCCACATACAATGCCAATCACATCGCACACAGTAGTCAACACACCACTGTAACACAAACACAGCCAGTTAGGCATAACAATAAACCAACTCAGCCGATAAGGCATAACAATAAACCAAACATACTAGTCATTGGCTACTCAATAGTGAGATGCACTGATGTCCCCCTCACCAGGCTCAACAAGGAGAAGATCATGGTCAGCTGTTTGTCAGGCACTAGAATCTTCATGACTCTGTCATTGTCCATGTTGGCGTGAATGACTTGAGATGTACCTCCTTGGACTATAGGAAGAGAGACATGATTGAGCTCTCAGACTATGTATCCAGGCTGGTGTGACCCTGGCCCTGAGCAGCATCCTGCCTTCACCAAGAATGATGCCACAATACCAACAAAAAATGATTAACTTCAACAATTGGCTTAGTTTCTGGTGTTTTTCCAAGGGGATCCAGTATGTCTGCCTGGGATGACATGGTTGACAAGCCTTGATGCTTTGCCAGATATGGCCTCCACCTGTCACCCCTGGGATTCTGGATCTTGGCCAAGGCTCTTGCCTCCCCCATTGTGCCTTTTTTAGGCTATGTCCCAAAGAAAAATCTTCCAACATGAAAGATTTGTCAAAAAGCAAATTGAAGGCCATGCTGCTCATTGCTAGGAGCCTTAATCTGAAAATGCACTCATTGGAGGCTCTCCCCACACCGGAAGATGCCGATGTCTGTGCAGTCATGGAAACTTGGTTCAGGACTGCAGGGAGCACCCCCTGACTTACCAGCAATACCTCATTCCACATTTTCTGACCCCAAAATGAGGTCGGAAAGACTAAGGGTGGTGGAGTCTCTATCTTCATTAAAGACAGGCATACCTCCAGACTGGTTTACCAGCATGACAAACTGGAATTACTGCAGGTGCAACTGACAGTTGGCAAGACACCCATCCAAGTTATAACCAGCTATAGACCCCCCTCCATGTCTCAGGACACCCACTCCTCCTACCTGAACCTACTTGACTCCATACAAGTACCCCCTAAAACCCTGATCCTTGGTGACTTCAAATACCCCACCATAAACTGGGTGAACTATAACTGCACAAATTCACTCACCCAATGATTCCTTGACTTCATCAGCTTTAACACACTAGACCAGATGGTCTCATCCCCCCATGAGGGGAGATAACATACTGGACTTGGTTCTCACCAAAATGGGTGACCGCTACACCACTCCCATAGTATGTTCTTCCCTGGTGAGATCAGATCATCAGTCTGTCTCATTCGAAGTTTCTATCCCATCCAACCCCTCCCCAGCCATAACCAGGCTAAAGAATTTCTCAAAAGCTGACTACACCCTCCTAAGGGTGGGTATCAGCAGTTTCACACCACTGCCTCCCTCAGAGGATGCAGACAACTATGCTGAACAGTATACCAATGAAGTATACAAGCACCTGTACAACTACATGTACTCAGCCATACCCAACAGAACTAAAACCTGCTCCTCAAGGAAATACAAACCTGTCTGGTGGACATCCTCTATCAACAGACTTTACAACAAAAGGAAGAAACTGTTGTCCAGGGGTAAAAAGGAACAAATCCCAAATCAGAAAATCTCCCTCCTCCACCTCAACAAGCAAATTATATCACTAGTGAAAAACTCCAAAGCCAATTATGAGTTGAAATTAGCTTCTGAAACAAAGGGAAACCACAAGTCCTTCTTCAGTTACTTTAGGAACCTCCATGGAAAAAGCCCAAGTTTGTTCAGAATTAGTACTTAATGGTACCACGTACACTGATCCTGCTGACTTAGCCAACCTGCTGGCTGATAGTTTCAGTGCAAACTTCACCCCCTTATTGCCCCCCAAAGTCCCATTCCACATCCTTGATACTTCCCCCACACCTCACATCTCCATAGATCAAGTGTTAAAGGCCCTATTCAAGGCAAAGAACACAGCTTCCATGGGACCTGATAATATCCCAGGCTGTATTCTGCACCATCTCCAGCAAGAACTAGCTTTGCCATTGAGCAGCCTATTCAACCACAACCTAATTACAGGCTTCATTCCAGCAGACTGGAGAACCGCCATTGTCATCTCCTTACACAATGGTGGTGTCACTACTGACCCGGGAAACTATCGCCCCATTAGCTTGACAAGTCTGATCTGTAAAGCCATGGAGGGTATTATTATGGATCTCATAAACAAGGACATAGGAAATCTCCAAACATTTAACCCCACCCAATTTGGATTCGTCAGGGGCAGATCTTGCCTATTGAACCTAGTTGACTTCTTTGAGACTGCCACCAAGGCCCTGGATGAGGGAAAGTCAGTACATACAGCTTACCTTGTCTTGGCCAAGGCCTTTGGCACAATCCCCCACTCGGTCATCATCGAAAAGCTAACACAACTTGGTGTTAATCCCTATCTCATCAGATGGGTGGCCAACTGGCTCATAGATAGGACCCACAAGTTCAAAATAGGTGCCACCACCTCCAACAGCAGACCTGTCACTAGTGGTGCTCCCCAAGGTTCTGTCCTGGGACCCTTACTGTTTGGCATCTACTTTTCAGAGGTTCAGGCAAAGACAAAGGGCCTGTGGCTGACCAGGTTTGCAGATGACTGTCATTGACTCCCCAAATGATGTTAACATATTGCAAGAGGGTCTCACAGCTACAAATAACTGGTGCCAAAGTCATGGCCTTAAGCTAAATGCAAAAAAATGTATTATCATACCATTCGGCAAAAACACTTCCCTAAGCACACAATCCATGGTGAGAGACCAGGGTACTCAGGTTGACAACAATCTCACATTCGAACATCACATGGCGGCAGTGGTCAGAAAAGCCTTTTACCTGATTCATCTCATAAGTAAAGGGATTGCATCTAGTAAAAAGGAGATTATTTGAGTATTGGGTATAATGCCCCATTTGGTATATACCTCTCTGAAAACCTGCACCAACTGGAAAGGCCACAGAAATACCTCACAAAGAGAATCCATGGCCTTCAACATCTGTCCTATGCGGACAGGCTGATATCACTATCACTTTACTTGGTATCATACAGATTGCGCAGAGGTGATCTGTGTCTCGCCTACAAGGCAATATCAGACCCTGCCCTTCTAGAGATGCTCCATATCCATAAGTCTAACTCCTTGTGCATTACTCACTCAGTAGGCCTAAATCAAATATGCAATGTCACCAAAACCTGCTGAAGAGACAGGTTTATCTCCCAGAGGCTGCCCCGTCTATGGAATAGACTTTCCATACATGTCAAACAGAGTACCTCGCTGACCTTCTTCAAGCGCAACCTTGATGACTGGATGCAAACCCACAAATTTGTCCCAGGGGTTCCACCATTGTCTCTCAATGACAGGGGTGACATGTACTGACTGAGGTTTCTTTTTTGGGGATAAACTCTTGGCTAGGCTTGTAAGGGCCCCAGGGCTATTAGCTGTCTATGATCCTATGATCCTATGATCCTATGACAAATACACAGAAATAGGTACACATTTTAAATATTGTTCTTATAAACTTAGAAAGTTACTAGAATAACAGGATTTGTGTTAGCATGCATTTTCTGGAGGATATGAAGTCTGAAGCTCAACTGTATGTCATTATTAATGACTTTAATCTTTAGATCATCCCAGGGATTTATCATAAAAACAGGAATAATGAGGAACAGATCAAAAATATGAGGCACAAATCTGTACAGTTGAGAGGTATGCTCTTAGATCAAGGTATCTGGATAAGCCTAAAATAAACAGGAGATAAAAGCTCAAAATAGGAACATATTTTAAATGATTTGTATTAGTATGCATTTTCTGAAGCCGAGGTGTGTGTGTGTGTGTGTGTGTGTGTGTGTGTGTGTGTGTGTGTGTGTGTGTGTGTGTGTGTGTGTGTGTGTGTGTGTGTGTGTGTGTGTGTGTGTGTGTGTGCGTGTGTGTGTGTGTGTGTGCGTGTGAGAGAGAGAGAGACAGAGTGAGTGAGACTGACCACTGGCAGCAGTAAAGAGGTCTGCATATCTCTGGACCTTTCTACTGAAGAAATCTGGATAAAGCCAAAAATAAAGGGGGAACAAATGCTCAAAAATAGGAACACATTTTAAATATTGCTCTTACAAAATTACAGACTTGCTCAACTCATTCCCTCCGGTACAGCTCTTTTGAGTGTGTGCCTTTAACTCCCAGTGGGCATGGCTTAAGCCTTTAAAAATTAAGTTATCACCTTACAGTTCTAGAAAATACTCATTGAGAGAGGTCAAATATCAATACAGTTGTGTTTGCCATCACATATGCTTCAAGACAAAATATCCTGGTACCTTGTATGTAACATGGTTTTGGAATTCTTACTGCAAATATGAACAATCAATATTTGATGCCTAGAGGAGCAGTAGGAGTTAACTGCAGAAGATGCCTGGAGGAGCACTTGGCTGTAATGAGTTGGATTTGTGTTAGCATTAATTTTCTGAAGGAAATATAAGTCTGAAATTCAAATGTATGTCATTATTTAGTAACTTTTATCTCCAATGACTTGCAACAAACCAAACATTTTAGGAGTAAGGGACCAAAAAATAATGTAAATAGCTGGATATTTTTAAAGTGTTATATTTTGAATGCAAAAATGCTTCCTCCAACACCATTAACATATATTACAGCAAATTTGAAACCTTAGGCGGAGGAACTTTTGACATCAAAAATATATACATAAAAAATATAGCAATAAAAAATAAGTAAGTAAAACACAACAATTTTACAGACAGTCCATTCTCAAAGAGCAATAATGCCCTCCAGGTTGTGTGCTATTGTGAAAATAATGCCCTTCCGTGGGTTTAGAGGCCCTGTGCTTGAGGAGTCAGGCCTCAGAACACCCCTGGGCGAGCATTATTTCCACAATAACACACACCCTGTTGGACATTATTGCTTGAGGTGGTTGTAATCCTATATATAAGTAAAAGTATTTTCATGAGGTGCATGACAGGTTGTTGGGGTTTGAGGTCATAAAATGGAAACATGAGACTATTAGTTAGAAGAGATGTTAATAATTGCTTAGTCATATTTGCAATAAGGGGTTATTGGAGGAAGGAAGTAGGAGCAGCTTTAAGTGTTAGTTCACTTATAAAATTAGTGGCATCAATGAGATAGATGAGTTATGTGTTAGGTAAATACATTTGGACCACTGAATTGGAGAAGATACTAATCAACCTGCACAGTGTCCACTAAATAAATCTGGAGACATTTCCTTAATAGAAGCACACCAAATCCATAAAAAAAGACTGTGTGACTGAGATAAGTAGGCAATATACCAGTCCAACACAGTGGAAGACCCAGGCCCAGCAGGATCTAAAACCTCTATACTGGACTGAAGAGAAAGTGATGCCAGAAGGACTCCTAAGAAGTTCAAAATGGAGGGGATGTTGACGATGCAATCACTTAAAAGAAGAGCAGATTGTGAGCTTGTACTTTATGAGATTTACAGTCTTGGTTTGTGGTTGTCCAGTACTGTAATAAACTTTAGAGAAATCAATACCAGTGGAGAGAAAAAATAAATCATGCAAGATGCTTTAGGATCTTATAGATTCAACAAAAAAGAGCCAGATTTGCATACCTGGCAGCATGTGAGTCAGTGTAAAAACATTTCAGGGTCGAGTAACTGAGACAATAGAGCTAGTGGCCAGGATAAGGGATTTTTTTAATTATACGAGCAGCCATATATCTGACAAAATTAACCACAGTGATACTGTATTCTGTAATAATCATCTTTTAGCAGGCATAAAGAGCGTCTTCTGTGTGGAGACATGCGTGAATGGGCGCACCTTCATTAAAGGTTGTGCGTCAGGGCCGGCAACTCGGCACGTAAAAATCTACTGCCAATCATTAGCGGACCGGAGTTCTGCTGTGGCGACCCCTAACCGGGAAAAGCCGAAAGACACAAACAATTCCTGAGTGAAGTATTGTTTAGTTCCTGTAATGGTATTAGTGGCTTGTGTTTGTGGGAACTGATGTCAGTTGATCAAAAATATGGTCATCTAAGTCAGTCAAAAACAAATATATTGGCTTGATCTTTGAAGTAGTTTATTCTTCTGTTAAAATCACCTTTTAAAATCTCTGTCATGGTGGTGTCCTAGTTGAAAGGAAAAACTGCACTTGGGAGAAACCAGATACCTAATTGTCCAGAGACTCCTTGTTAATCTAGTGGCAGCTATAACCATATGGAATTAGGGGGTTCCTAGGTTCAATCCCCTCATAAGGGTCAGTGTTATTCCTTCCTATTCCATTATTTTTCTGTTATGAGACAAGCCCATCCCACAGCCCTATGCCATGGGCTTCACAACTTGGACCTCTTGACTTAATTGATGTAATCAACAATGAGACTGCCATATCCTGAGACAAGACAAAATCCTGACCTTCTCTAATGAATGTGTATGTCAGCCTGGTGGTATCCTTGTTCATCATATGGCTGGTAGGGTACACACAGGTACTCAAGTAAGCCTTAGGTGGGCCACATGGGGAGTTCGTCAAATAGAACAAAACAAGACGCATACCTACTAGAAGAAGGATAAGAGAGAAATACATTCGGAAGTGTAACTTATACAACTTTAAAGCACTAGGGAGTTTGTGCAGGTAACTCATTCAGGCACACTTACACCACCTAACTATTACTAACAGATGCTGTATAGTAGTATAGTAGTAAGGGAACTACATTTTACACAAATAGAAATGTATCGCTACAGGTCAAAGGTTTGCTACTAAATCACGA
The DNA here is from genome assembly GCF_019279795.1 of Protopterus annectens. Taxonomy (NCBI): domain Eukaryota; kingdom Metazoa; phylum Chordata; order Ceratodontiformes; family Protopteridae; genus Protopterus; species Protopterus annectens. Next base: position 267,106,333 of record NC_056739.1, read on the forward strand.
CAAAACTGAAACAAATCTCTGGAAAATGGGGGAATTACACATACAATACCATATTGCACAACAGATGTTCTCCATGCACAAGAAGAGCCTAATATCAAGTCCTGGGCTTCACAACAGCAAAAAATATAAAATAAAACAACTGCCACCAGGTTGTTTACACTCACTAAATGAAGACATTTAGCAAGTGTAAAAAAACTAAAATAAGTACATAAAAATAAAAGTAAAGCAGATGACTGCTCACTAAAAGGGGCTGCAGCACGATTACAAGTTACTTGCTGTTTTATTTTCCCTTTCCTAACTATGGCTTAAAAAGCCAAATTTAGTGAAAAACGAAAAATAAAACAAAAGTAATGCAATTTCATGAATGTGAGTGCAAGACTCGTGTGTGTGTGTGTGTGTGTGTGTGTGTGTGTGTGTGTGTGTGTGTGTGTGTGTGTGTGTGTGTGTGTGTGTGTGTGTTTGCGCATGTGAGAGAGAGAGAGAGAGAGAGAGATCAGGGACAAATACTTCTTTAAGATATAACTCAAATTTTAAAGATTTCTAATTTACTTAAAGGGTTCTGCATCAACATTCTTTACCTCAACAAGAAGAAACATCAAACTATAATGGATAGTTTATTGACTAGCTGTCGACATTTTCAAGGAGAGAGCAAAAATATGAAAGTCAGGACCATTCTGTTAAATCAGAGACATCTAGGAGTATGGAGAGATGCATTGCTTTGCACTACATGTGTGTTTTCATCCATTTCATCACAATGAGGTATAGGCACTCAAGAACGTAGCTACAACTACTGGGCACAGTGTATGTATGTATGTGGGTGTGGCTGTATGTGAATATATGAAACTCATTGTGTGTATCTGTTTGTGTACATGTATGTGTCTGTAGACATTAAATACTTACATAATGTATATGTGTACATTTTTGATGCAAGATATGTCCTTTGGCAGCAATTACATATCATACAAACACTATTAAATATTAGGTAAAGAAACACTTTTACATCAAAAAATGTATATACTCCCTCAGTGATCACCTACCCACATTCATACTAAGACAGCACACAAAACCCATAAAAAAACCCATCCTACTTTCTATCCGTAGTTCCAAAAATTTCCTACCAGACCAATACATCACCACCTTAAAAAAATAAATTGGTCACCTATTAAAACTCTACCATTAGATGAAGCCGTGGAGTACTTTAATACCACCTTCTTAGGTATCCTTAATCTTATGGCCCCATAATGTATAATTTGTACTAAAACCAACCCATCCCCCTGGATCTCAAATGGCACAAGGTCCCTACTCAAACAATGAGACATAGCTTGGGCAACCTGGCATACCAACAAAACAAGTGCAAATCAACAATACTTCCTAGAGCTCAGAAACAAAGCAAAAAAACAAATACAAAATGACAAAAAAGTTATATCCAGCTACAAAAAACTCACTACAACAATCTACAGAAATTCTGGTCTGCAATCAACCATATTCTCCAACCAAGCAAAATCACCTCCCCAAACTCTAACACTGAGGGTAATAACAATGATATTGCCACCCAGTTTAATGACTATTTCACCTCCTCCATCGAAAAGTTATTCAACAATTTGCCCACTACTACTGCAAATACCCCTAAAATACAAAACTGTCACTGTAAAACCAACACCCAATTCTCTTTCAAACCAGTTCCAACTGACCTCATTCGTAAACACCTGGCCAAATTGAAAGCCACCACTCTCGCTACTGATCAACTCCCTGCTGATTACCTCAGGATTGCCACCTCTGCCATCGCCTACCCTATTTCCATGCTCATCAGTAGATCCATAGCTGAACATACTCTCTCTGGAAAATTTCTTACATCGTCCCCCTACACAAAAGTGGTTCCTTGACAGAACTTAGTAATTATGGGCCCCATAGCTATACTATCTCCCCAATAAAAAATCTTAGAAAAATGTGTACACACTCAACTACTGAATCATCTTCTTCAATACAACCTGCTAGTAAATTCCCAACATGGATTTCGGCCAAACCATAGTACCATCTCTGCCCTTATAGTCTTTACTGACCACGTTAACCAACAAAGGAATCTTGGTAACTTAGTATATGTTGTCGTCCTATACCTATCAAAGGCATCTGACATGGTATCCCATTGCAAATTACCGTCGGCTCTCTCTGAGCTCAATCTGGATAACTCCTCTCTACTGTAGTTTAAAAATTATCTGTCCCTCCGGCAACAAGCTATTAAATGGCATAACTCTCTCCCCTCTCTTTTCAGTGGGACAAGGGGTTCTGCAAGGATCCATTCTTGGTCCCTTACTATTTTTCATTTTTACCAATAACGTCCCCTCGACTACGCAACAAACGAATATAGTACAGTATGCTGATGACACCTCGCTTATTTCCTCAGCCCCCTCTCTACAATTACTCCAAGATAGAACCCAGGAAAGCTTCACTACTATAGAAAAATGGCTAAATTCCTCCCAACTCATACTAAACCCATCTAAGACCTAACTCGTGATCTTCCACCCATCCAAAACTTTCACCCCTACCTCGCCATTCTCAATAACATCCTCCAACAATACCCTTATCATACCAGTAACTCAAGCCAAAGTACTGGGTGTCACTATCGACCAAAACCTAAAATTTGACAAACATATAGCACTAACAATTGCCAAAGTTCATAAAAAACTAGGTTCACTCTACTGCTGCAAGAGCTTCCTCACACAGGAATCCTGAATCACTATCTCTCGTACCCATCTATTCTCCACCTTCCCCAGTTCTAACTAACCTAAACAAATCTCACCTTCTGAAACTATCTACCTGCTACAATAAAATCTCAAAATTTGCAACCAATGTTGTTTCGTTCTCACCATTGCCTCTCCCTAAGACAACTAGGATGGTTAGCACTCCCTAACCTACTAAAATACAATCAACTTCTCCTGACCCATCCACTGCTATACCAACCAAATAAAATACCTGCCTCTCTGGTCTGCTCACCTTCCATAACACTGCCCGTCAACTAAGATCTTCCAATACCTCCCTACTGACTGTTACCAATTGCTTACATAGCTCAGGCCAATCTCTTTATTCCTATGCAGATGCTAACACCTGGAACTCTCTACCCCCTGACATTAGATGTCTAAATAGTAAACATACTTTCAAATCCCTACTAAAAGATCTCCTATTCAAAATGTATGTTCCTGTACAGAACCAGACTAATTTCACCTGTTCCTGACTTTCAAAATCCCTAGATCACAGGTGTACTGTGTAGTTTCACTTAGTGCATAGTACTGTGAATCAGGTGTTTAAGCCACCTTTATAGTTATGATTTCTAGTTTATGACCCTGTTTGTCTATGGAAATTTCTTTTTGAATTTATGTTCAAGCAATTGTATATTTGTTGTATAATATCTTGTTTAATTTGTTTCTCAGTATTCTAACCACTGTATGCTGCATCATTTGTAAAACTCTGATTTTACTCCTTTTATATGTTCTATGCTCTTTGTGCAAAATAGCTATGTTTGTATAATCTTTTATTATTTTTTTTATAATTTTTACTATGTATCTGGAGCTTTTCTCCCTGGGCCTCTGCTGAAAACTGTCACCTTGTGTCCAGTCAGACTAACCCAGTAAACAAATGGAAAATAAAAATAAAATAAATAAAAATATTGAAAGAATTACAAACCAGTTTAACAGATAGCCCATTTTCTCAATGCAATGATGCCCTCCAGAGTGGATATTTTAAGGGAAATAATGGACGATTAGGCATGCAAAGGCCTTCTACTTGTAACGTCAGGTCTCATGACACCCCTGGATGGTCTGTTATTTCTGCAATAATGCCCACCCTCTCTAACATTTTTGCTTGCTTAAGCTATGCAGAAAGGACCCTACTCAAGTGAACACAAGATGAAACCCTGACCTGCTCTGATAAATGTGTATTTCAGCCTGGTGGTATCCTTGTTCATCATACAACTGGTAGGGTACGCACAGGTACTCAAGTAAGCCTTAGGAGGGCCACATGGGGAATCCATCAAATAGAACAAAACAGGACGCACTACCTACTAGAGGAAGGATAAGAGAGAAATACATTCGGAAGTGTAACATGGTGCTATGCTGCCTTCCTTACTTATCTGTGTAATCCTTTCTCAGCACGGGCTGAATTCATAAAGATTACCCACAAGCTGTACATGAAGTAGCACTGTAACCTTCTGGAACTCAAAGAAAGTCCTACTACGACGCTGTTGCAGGAAGATGTGCAGCACCATAGTGGATTATCTCCACATCCATGCTACATGCCAATGATGCATGCAATGGAAGAGGCATATGCTATATAGCCATGTGCTGTCTCCCAGAACTACCAGTGGTATGGCATTTATGCAGGTGACTGAGTCAGAGAATTGATCAACTGCTTAGATTAGTATGGTTACTCCTGACCTTTCGCAGTAGTTTATACAGCCAAATGGCTGTGTTCATCCATCTCAGTAAAGGTAAGTGCTGGGGAGTTTATTGGTAAGGTAGTGTTAGGGGTATGTGCATTGGTTTATGTGTAGGGCTGCATGTCTGAGTGTGCATTTGCCTGGGAGGTAGCTGCTGGAGAGTTAGTAAGAGGGGTAAGATAGGTATGGAAGTGTGTGTGTGTGGGGGCGGTGAATGGATGAATGTAATTGTGAGTGCAATCTGATGGGAAGGGTTTTTTTTTGTGTTTGTATGTGGGGGGGGGTCACCATTAGACTAAAGAGCAGAGCCTGCAAAAATGGGTGGGGGATCCACTACCTACTAGTTATACTTATTTATACTCGTTCCTGAGTGGCTGTTAAACAGAATAGGAATGAGGGGTTTGTGGAAGCCACTAGCCACCAGGGACACCTATTTAAACTCATACCTGAGTGGCACTAAAATAGAATGTGGATCGTGGTGGGAGGGAACCACTAGCCACCAAGAACACCTCATAAAACTCATATCTGAGATGCACTTAAATAGAACAGGGATCAGGAGATGGGAGGAGACAACAAGCCAGCTAAGGATAAAGTCTTAAGCTGCATGCCTTAACAGCACAGATGGTTGGGGGAACACTAGTCACCAGTATTATTCTGCATAATGTGCCTGAAATGCACTTAAACTCAACATGAGTCTTGGGGTAACATTAGATGCCAGGGATACTTTTTTGTGGCATGCCTTAAATGCATGTATTAAAAACAAAACAGTGAGGGGAACCACTAACTACCAGAAATAAGTAGCTTGCCTTAAAAGGCACCAAAAGGGATTCTAATCTTGTACCCTCCCACCTCTCACATGGTACATTAGTCTTTGTATCACTACAAGATACTACGAGTAACATGTTAAAAACAAATTAAGCTTAAAACAAAGTCAATTACAATGGTGGGGTTGATTTGAACCTACACCTTTGACACACAAAACTCCAGCATTAACCCACTGTTCTTACTGATAAGTTAGTGCAGCCAGATTTTGTTTTTTAATATATTGAGGATCTTGGGCATTGTGCTACACCAGTTTGTGACATGAAGGAGAAGAACAGGGAGCATTAGACAAACCTTTCAACCTTGTAGTGCAAGACATCAGGATAAAAGCCGAAAGTAGTGACAGGATGTAATCATGGAGGGGATTGCAAGTGTTCCTTTGACAAACTTGGAAAGTCACTAGGATAACAGCTTTTGCACTGACATGCATTTACCAAAGGATATAAAGTGTGAAACTTGAATATCTAACATTAAGGACTAACTGTAGTCATCTGTGAATCAACAGGGCAGGGGAAAATTAGACATTATGAGCATTCTGGCAACAGGGTCAGGTATAGGGTATGTGATGAGTGTGCATTTATGTCTGTTACTAGGTGTCTGCTTTTATTTGAATATGTTTCCTGTGTTGAAGATTTTGGGCTTCAGTGCTACCTCTGTATGGAATGCACTTCAGTGTTTTGGTTTACCCCAGAAAAGTGCTGATCTGTACTCACGGTAGTTAACGGCAGTTCAGAGACATGCAAATTATCCGATAATGAGTTCTTTCCTCATTGTGGCTACTGTGTCTCTAAATCAAAAATCTCTGTATCATTGAAACAAGGCCTTTGTACCACAGCTCTTTACATGAGCACTAAGTTTCTTTATGAATCCTTGGCACTTCTGTAGAATTACATTATGGGCAGTTCCATGAGTCTTTTTTGGTTATAATATAATGAGAAACTTAATAAGATATATACAGACTTGGTGTACATCTAGACAAAATGTTTAATCAAGAAATATTGCTTTTGGATTTTGCTGTTATAACTCTTAAAGTTATAAATCATGGATAATGAAACGCAGCTGAGGAGATAGACCTAGCAGCTAGTTGAGTTCTTTGACTCTTTCTCACATCAAGTAGGAGTTTCACATTCACTTAGTTAATGAGACAAAGGACCATACATCACACTTCTACATTCCAATCACAGAAGACACAATTGTTCAATATCCCTCTATATTATATGTTTTTTTTTTAATTTTACACATAACAGTGAAAGGTAGCTTCCAACAAATCACAGCAACTAAAGAAGATGACTTTTCTAGAAAATGTAGTAGGACATTTTGCAGCTATTACCAACACAACATATAACATAGGTACTATACCAGTGTAACGTCAAAAATAAAGTAAGAAATTTAAATGAAGGCTGAGGCACTGATAAACACCTTGTGTATGAACTTATGATGCCAACAATTTGAAGATCAGCCTGCTAGACTTGTACAGATCTCCTTTGTGATGCAAACCTCAGGCCTTTGTGCCATTTTGCTAACTGTATTACATAACATCTTAAAATCCTTATAATTCTGCCTTTTCCTACAAAATGCAGTGTGTCAGGGTCCCACTGTTATTATGTATATAATGCTTTCGATCTTGATTCCTACAAACCCACTACCAACTCTGCTAACCTACAGTCAAGCCCAAAGTGAAAGGGTATTGTTTTCTGCAAGACACAGATCCCACATGTTAACCTTATCACTAGTAGGTATCCTCTCTGTGATCACATTCTAACTGATACATTCTACCATTTCTTCCCTTAGAATGCTTCACAAGCACCTAGTTGCAAGCCTTGAGTATCAGACAATCCTGAGCTGTCTCACACCCATCTCTTCTGATATGTTGTCCTACTGAGGTTGGCTGTCCAATCCTCTCACAGTTTTCCTGCTGTACATGCCCCACAGGCCTGAAATGGAAGCATAATTTCTTTCCTTCCTCTGGAGACCCCCTCCCCTACTTTTTTAATATGCAGCCTATCAGATCTTTGATATTCCTTGCCTTCATCTGTACTTTCATATGTGTGATGTGAAGGCAAACATACAATGTGCGACAAAAATACTGGATATTAAATAAAACAAATGAGCATGCAAAAACCTGCATTTCAGTATTACAGTTGCAATCATTTTCTCAACTATCAGCAAAAAAATATTCATGCTGTATAAAAGCACAGCAGAAAAAAAGAGTTTTGTTTCATTGCACAGACATCTCCATGCTATGCCCCTATGGAGATAATCATACTAGGGAAACAGGAAAGGTTGTTTTACCCAGTTCTGGGCATAAAAAGGTGCAGATTTTGCAGTTCACTGGCAATGTGATTTATTTAGCTTGAAATCAATGGGTAGTAGTATAACCAAGGCCATATGTCTTCTGCATCACATTAACATAAGAAAAGGCACTTTTGTCCGGCAGTCAGCAGAAAATGATTGTACCATCAATCATAGTAAACACTTTTACGTTTGCAGACCGTCAACAGGTATAAACAAAAGCTGCAGTTAAAACTTGTAGACACTTTTAGAATGTACAGCATTACTTAGTTACATAATTTGGATTTTGCTTGCAGATGAACTCCTTGAATTCATCAAAAACTGCTAGACTATGCATCAGATTAGGTCAGACTCAGCAACTATGACAGTAGCATCCTAACTTGTAATTTTGAAGCTGCAAAAAATGAAAGGAATCTTAAATATATTTCAGTAAAACATGTCAATGTGTAATATTTTAGTGAGAATACATTTTAAGCAAAGTAAAACCAGTATTATTTTAACTTTACTGCATATTACCCTCTTTCCTCATCTGTTTCAAAGCAAATTGAAGGAATAGAGCCAATACACCCCATAGGAATGTAAAGAAACATTAATAAGACTGAAAACATATTCCCTGGGATGAAGAAACTTTTCTAGTTTGGCCGGATCCAATTTTGCATGAAGACGTGCAATGCATCTGGTTTGGGCAATTCAGACACAAACTGAGCACAATTGAGGCAGGCCAAGAAATTCCACAGTTTGCACAATATGCAAATGGAGTAAATTGATATGTAAATGAACAACATTATTAAAATGAGGGCATACCCAGGAGTTATGGGAGACAGAGAGAAAGAGACTGCAAAAACATGTGCAATATGTATATGCAAGACGTTGTTTTCTCTGCTGATAGTTACATATGCGCATGTTGTCACCCTTGGTGACACAGAGTCATCAGCACATGCCTAACATGCCATATCCTCCATAGCACAAACAAGACTGCTACTAAGTGACTAGAGGTCTCATACAGGAGCTTGTCAAACTGTGGAATATTCAAATACAGGTTTGTGGGATGTGCACAGTAAGGCATCTGTGGCTATGAGCATTCATGGGTCTTTATAAGAGCACAATCACATGCTCAGTTTAGAAAAATGTGTGCCACAGTTACTGCCTCTGTCCCTGAATAGTGAAAATGTAAAAAAAAAAAAGTATCTTTTTTTAATTAATAGTATCACACTGGTCCATTAATCTAGTTGTAGTAATGCAATTGGCTTACATGCAAACATGACAGCTCTTTCTGGCTTAAAACCCCCAAACAGAATACATCTGTTGTAGCCCTACTTCGGTGCTTTGAAGCCCTAATGGTAGCAGCTACATTGGTGCAGTGGACTACACATCTCTGGTTGCAGTACACATACCTAAAGTTAACTAGAGTATAAATATTACCAGATAAGCACCATTTTGTGGGACTATTGATAGTTGAGTAAAGTGGCATTTAGCTTGGTGAAAGCAAAGGCTGACTGGAGCTGTTGTAGCATTTACTGACTTTGTTGGCAATGGAAGAGAGATGCCAAATTCATATAGGTACTTATGTAAATGAATATGTATAAATAAACTAAACTAAAAACATAAATAAATTCAAATTAATGTATTTTGTTCAGTTTTTTCAACCCTGCCATATTTATTTATTTATTTATTTATTGTCATGGGTCCTCACTGAGTTTGCACAAACATAGTTCGCTTTAGACTTAGTATAGAAGTTTAACAACATGAAAAAGAATCTGCTTGTTCTGTTTCATTGCAGTAACACTTTAATTTCCTCAGATATGAATTTCAGTGCAGTTTGTGTGAAAACATAACCTTTTTGGGTAAATATCTGAAAGCAAATATCTAAGATCTACGCTTGTATGTTCGAATATGATTATTTCCAGAAATAACCTGGAAGATTGGGAAAAGTGAGGTGTGCATGATGTGTGCATATGCAGATGGGCTTTTGTGTGTTTGTTTGTTTCTGACTGCCCTCAACTGACCATGATTGCACCTCATCTTTTTGCCCTGTCTCTTGTAAAACATTTGATTATCTAGTAAATCACTGAGAATTGTAAACAGCCAATAATGCCAGATATTAGAGTTTCATACTTTGCACATCAATCTGTACATTAAATGCATGTTGATGGAAAAACCTATTAATTGTTAAGTGAATTAAAATACTAAAACATTCTTTCTGATTTTGGGCCTTTGTCCTCTTTATTTTTTGGCTTCATCCCTAATTCTTAAGCAAAGAAGTAAAGAGCAGTGTGTGCTTGTTAATGCGTGCATGCATTTGTTTATGAGCATGTGTGCGTGTGTGTGTGTGTGTGTGTGTGTGTGTGTGTGTGTGTGTGTGTGTGTGTGTGTGTGTGTGTGTGTGTGTGTGTGTGTGTGTGTGTGTGTTTATGTTCATGTTCACATGTGCATTAGCAAAGTAGTGGGTAGAATGAAATAATAATTACTGAGAATGGGGAAAAGACCAAAGCTATTTGTCACTCAGAATCAGTTGCTACTCTAAGGATGTTAAGAGAGATTTGAGAACAATTTGGAAAATTAAATATATTAAAGTACAAGTAATTGCCATTCTCTGCCTGAAAAAAAATGTATTTTTGCAATGATGATCACCTTCGGGTATGACATCCTGTAACTGTATAGAAATATTCATTTAAGATTTATCCCAGTCATGTACAACATGCTCATACTCCTATTCAGCAGTATGCAAAAGTGCCCAGTTTTGAAAAGACCCTGTTATATTACAAACATCATGAGGGACTACCCTTATGTGAAGCTGTCATCTGGGTAGTGGCAATATATATTCCGTGGATAGGGGTGTTGCACTGACATGGAGCACAGGAAGAGTTACACTACCCTGAGCATGAAATGTTGCACACAATGGTTGTATCTAGGAAAGCTCATGTCTTCCCTACACCAATGGGCCACAGAGACAAACACAGTGCCTCCATGTACACACTGGGGGGTTGAAATGAGATGACATGCATCTTTTTACTACCTTTGACTGTACAAGCCGAGCAGAGGATTTCACTACCACTATATGGCAACCTCCCTGCCAATGATGTATACTTTTCCGTGACTTACCCTAAAGGTATCCAGACCCACAGCACACTCTGCCATATAAGACCCCAGAGAGTATTTTTCTGTGCAGTCTACAGGGAGGCATGGGCCTACAACAGGATTTCCCACAAGAGGTGAATGCAATCATTCACTACACCCACATATGTCCCTCCCTAATGGGTATGTATGGAAGGCATGCATCCCTTCCCCCATAAAAAAAGAACAACCACAAGCCAGAAATGAAGCACTGCAATACAAAAGTAAGAAGAAAATGACCAAAAGTGCTACAAAGGCCATAGAATAAACATCCTTAATAGTGATCCCTGAATCAGCAATACAGGTGTGTTTGTTGCAAAGGCAAGTGGAGTCATAGTATGTGTGCAAGACACTCATTGTTTCTGCAGGCTCCACACCTCCACTTTCTGACTACTACTGCACAGACACACACTACTCAGACCATAAGGCCATGCAGGGATGTGGAATACAAGGCCATTTCATACATGACACTGTACTGTGTAGGGTGGGCCTCCCAAAATGAACCTGCAGATTCACAATCACATCTACTGTGCCCTCAGGTTCAGTGGATAAGTGTAATATTTATAGAACAGACACAGTTTACTATACTCTTAACAACCAAGACCTTCTGATAAAGGCATCACAACTTGTACCACAACATAAGTGCAGTACTTATCAGCAAAATCAAAAGATACTACAGCATGAGAGATCTGACCAGACATTCCTCCCAATTTTTGCATATCAACAGTGAGAGGTACTTACATACACTGGCATATACCTGGGCCTGTGTTACCTATATACCACACAAGGAAACAAATATTACTAGTGTTATTAGTGAACATGCCACATTATATCACTTCCACCTTTCCTTCCATGGTTGTAGACCCTACGTCTGTTACATTCTACCACAAAGTAAGAATCATTTACATCCATTATTTTCCCCCAGCACTATTAGACTGTCATGCAGTTTTTTAGACAGCCCACACGTAAAGCATTAATAGTACAAAAATATGAAATAATACCATTTCCCATTCACTTCCCAGTCTTAAGCTTATACTGCTTGTAATATTTCAGTTCTGTTTAGTGTATAGTAGTTCCACAGTTTACAGTTATGCAATCTTCTGTAGTGCGATGAGTAGCTGCAGTGACTTTTATCACAAAGTTTCAAGGCTCTTAGTACAGTCATTATGTGACTCACTTTATTCATTTATTTTTTTATCAAGCAACCGTTACATTTTTCTAGTAGTCAGAGTAAAACAGTTAGATATAGCAACAGCCAATATGTAACATCAGAAGACCCACTGAACATAATGGGAATGGCCAAGATGGCTAACTAAGAGCAGCAACTGGTGAAAGCGCTGTGACGGAAAACTTTTCTTTGACAGAAAATATCAACATTTAAAATTTGGAGATACGTTAGCTAAATTTTGTTCACTAATAGTCACAGAAACGAATTATAGCTTCAAGTTCTTCAAAGCCATACTTTTTCTGTCAGAATTTCAACAGCTTGGTAAAGAGAGAAGAGACGTCAATGCAAGTCACTCAAGAAATGGAACTAAGGATTCTTGTATTATAAAAGATGTACAGTCACTAATATTTAATATGCAGGATGTATTGCATAAAATAGACTAAATACCAAACTAGAATGTTTTAAAGAAAAGACCAGAAAGAAGATAGAATATTTAGAAATTCTTATGAAACAACAAAGTACAAAAATCAGCAGTATGGAAGAAGCTTTAAACGATCATGAAAGAAGAATAACTGAAGGTGAGTTTCAAACTGAATTTTATTTTAAAACAAAATAACTGGCTTATATAAAAGGTTGATGATTTAGAAAATAGAATGAGACAAAATAACATTCGTCTTTATGGCATACCTGAAAAGTAGGAGGGAGACAATATAATAAATTTCTTAACAGCCCATTTACATAAAACATTAACGCTACATAAACTTTATCCTTTGGAAATGAAAGGGCACATAGATTCCTAACAGCACATTCAAAGAGGGAAAACTGACCACCACATTCAATTATAGTTAAGTTCATGTCTAGCTTAGAAAAAGTTCAAATATTAAAAACAGGATGTTTCAGCCCAGCTACTAAAATAGGTGAACATGTAATTAGATCTGTCAATGATTATTCCAGTAAAGTAATGAGTAAAAGAAAATCCTGTTTACCACTGATTAAGGAACTTAAAAAGAACAATACTAAACTTACTTTTGGGTTTCCTGCAATGATGAAATTATTTCTTTCTGAAAGAACAAAAATATTTGACATGCTTTTGGAGGCATCTACTCTTGTTAACAACAATAAAATCCATAACAATACTGAAGAAATGGAGTGGAACAGTATATTCCCCAAGAGAACAAGTGAGCTGGATTCCTGAAAAACTGTCTCTGAAATAAAAAAAAAAAAACTTAAACACAACTTACTTTTGCAGGTTTTTATTTTCTGAAATAATTAATTTTGCCCTTTAAGTAATAGGCTTGTACTGGACTTTAACCTTCAAAACATATGTAAGCAATTATTTATATTTTAAGCTAAAACATTTTTCATGCTGAGGAATATAAATTGTTAGTTTTACTGTTTTACTACATTTATAATGAAAAGTTTATATATTTTATTTAACTAAACTTAAGTGTATTTCTAAATGTTAAATTAATGATTCCTGTAAGAGAATGTCATTAAATTATAAGCAATAAAATTGGTAACTTGAAGACTATATAAGTTAAAAATGTTATTTTATTTGATCATCTTTGCTTAGTATGTGCATTGCTGTGTTAACTGAATGTCAGATTTAAGTAATATGCTAATTATAGATGTTAAAGTGCTGGTGATTTGTTTTCTTTGTTCTTGTTTAACACATTCCTTTCTCATGTTGTTTATGAAGCAAAGAACAGAGAAAGCATGAGAACAAAAGAATGTTCCATTTCTGTCAAAATGCTGCCGTCTTCCCACCTTGAGCAGTTCTGAAAAAAATCTAGGCTAAATTTCATCACTGATGTCTGTGAAAACAGAAAGGAATTTCATTTACTTCCAATCTACTCAAAATAACATTTTTTCTTTTCTTAGAAGTAAGGAAATGGTAAAACAAAAATTATAGTTATGTTTGGTACTCACATATTATATCAGAGAAGGATTTCGGAAGTGTATTATCACAACTACATTTGGAGCTGGAGAAGCGGCTCATTTCCAAGCCATTCTCCTTCCAAAATATGTCCTGAAATGTACTTGGGAAGTATGTGTCTTGACAACTGGAATTCAGAAGTCTGGCAAACTGATATTGACTAAATAATAAACGGCAGAAGTAAATGAATTGAAGATCAAGTAGAGTAGTATTCAGTTGAGGATGAAAACAGCAAAGAAGGAAAAGTTCAGTTTCAGTTTCTTTGTAAATGTGCATGTCTTAAAACCTTGCATGTAAGCATGAGCTCATAATGGTGTAAGGTTAACCCCATTTTCTTTAAGGATGATCTTGACTTTGTGGCTGTATTATACTTTTGGAAAGGCTATTGCTGCAGTTATATCTAGCAAATTACCTTCACAAATGGGTAGGGTGCACATTACATCCTGTGTTGATGTATAGGAAATACCCACTGAAAAAAGACTCCACTTAGCACCGTATTAAGGTGCCATGAACTTTGGGCAGTTAATGGTAAAGGTCGCCATTCTTTTACACGTGTTAAGCACAATATGTTCAACTGAAAGTGACTGTCATGACAGACACTTCAGTGACACACACTCCCCAAGTAATTTTGACAAAATTTTTTGGCAGGAGAAAAGCTTGGAAATGAGACAGTTGTTTTGCTGCAACTCTGGTTGAGATAATACATAAGTACCTAATGTTTTATATTGAGCTGTTGCTCACATATAATTTGCTTATAGTTTTCTGTATGTTAATAGCTTATGTTGTAGTATTATTAGCTATCACTGTACATATTAATGGAAAGAAGTAAAGTTAGATGTCTGTTACTTATTAGAACAGTTTAAAAGAACTAAGAAGAATGAGAAAATTACAGAGGAAATTAGCAGCTGCTGTGGGCTGTGAGCTGTCATTCTCACATGCTATAATCAAACTCTGATGTCAGGGTGTGAAGATTAGATCACAACAGCAGTTCACAATGGCTAAAACACACACTCATATTAAACAAGCAGGAATTCTTTCATAAATATATATATATATATATATATATATATATATATATATCTAGAGAGAGAGAGTCAGTCAAGATTGATTGTAATACTAGAATTAATAAGAATAAACATATTATGAATAATACACAAATGCTAAAGGAAGGAATTATTTAATATGTAAGATTAATAAAAGAGCAGTATCAGTAAACTAAGAAATAGGGTCTATATTAGAAGACCAAAGACGCATTCTTTCGAATGCATCTTGGATGAACTTAAAAGGCTGAAACCGCAAAATATCGAAGCGGCTGTTAAGTGAATTCTTTCCCTGGGAAAGAATTCACTTGGCTGCTTCAGTACTTTGCCGTTTTCATCACTGTAGTGCAGTCTTGGAGTTGGTATATTTAAATAGGGGGGTGGGGGAGCGAAGCCCCCCACTTAATATAATGTTTGAAATTGATTTTTTTTTTTGTTGTTGAAACAGTGATTTTTTTTTCCCTTGGAAAAAAATTGCTGTTCTGACACTTCAACATTGTAAACTTTCACTTACATAGGGTCGATCAATCACCATTCGCTTTTTTAAGCGTTTGAGGATCTAATATAGACCCTAAGAAATATATACACATACTGTAATATTTAATAGAGAGCTGATGATTAAATAGTTCTTTGATGGGAGATTTTAGAAATACAAGATATATAGAATAAGGTAGAATATTAGTGGGGAAATAAGACAGAAAATTTTATTTAAAAAACTGCTTATAAGAAAGATGTTTATTACATATACCTGCATATGGCAAAAATGTGAATGTACAAGATCTCATATAATTTACATAGAAAATCATATAAAATATTTGAAAATAATCTGAAAGATGAAATTTGAAGCTTGGTCATGTGAATATTGAAGCTTTTACATGTTGCATTTATTACATTCACTAAGACTACCTGAAATAACTCATTTCATAAGTCAAAGCTAAAATTTGAGTGTTATATTGCTGAATCAATACATCCATTTTAATAGAAAATAAAGTAGATTTTTTTCAATATGTTTGAACCTGGGAAGGGAGAGTGAGATTTGAATTAAGCACATTGAAACTTTTGAATATAATACAGACTGCAACTATTTTTTGACTCCATAGAAATAGCAAGACATATTCTCTTCTATGTCAGTAATGTACATATTTTATGAAGCAGTTTATTATACAATTTTGAGATATAGACACTTGCACTTTAAAAATTAATTAAGAGCTTTTGTTAGATCTATATAATGTCTGTGTACCTTTTAGCATGATAAATATGTATGTACATTGATTTCCCTTTTGTATTATAGTTTAGTATGATAAGACTACCCGTCACTTGTAAGTTTACAGATGTCTTTGCCTCTTCAGGCCCCACTCTGTTATATTTATTTATTTAGAAAAATGTTGAATGAGTGAATAATTTATGAATATTTAATGGTAACGTATACTACTATTACATAAATAGGTATATACTACACTATTTGTTGGATTATTTGATGTTTGTGTTTAATAAAAGAAGATTATTGAACTTTTATGTAGTAATGTGGGGAATAGTTTTAAATGACACAATATATAGCTAAATTAATAGTTTCTTCTTATTTTTGACTTACTTATAATATTATATTAATTATTTGTAAGTCAAGGTAGCTTTTGGATA
The DNA here is from genome assembly GCF_019279795.1 of Protopterus annectens. NCBI lineage: Eukaryota > Metazoa > Chordata > Ceratodontiformes > Protopteridae > Protopterus > Protopterus annectens. The sequence continues at coordinate 267,122,772 of NC_056739.1, forward strand.
GATCTTTGAAGATGTTTTAGGTATTCGTAGGTAGAGAGATAGTACAGTAGTCTGTCTATTCATTGAACAAACTAAAAACTTTGCTATCCATAATAGGCTGTGTTTTATTAGCAATATATACAGTTATAGTTGTAGACTTGTCTTTGTTTTTGTTATTTATGAACTTAATATTTATGAACTTTAGTAGTTTAGTTCCATTTTCTAAGCTTGTTTCCTGCCTTTCCTGTAAGTTGTCTAGTCCAGATACAGATTTCCTGTATCCAGGACTGTTTGTAAGCGTCTGAGAGCCCAAGCCTTTCTGTGTTGGAAGGAAGCCTTCTAGCTTAATTTTGTTTCTTAGAGCTAGCCAGTTTTTTTAGTTTCAGCACTCAAATCTGTTTCTTTGAGCTTAGCACTTGTTCAGAACTCCTTGTAAGCAGTAAATAAGCTACAAATTACTACAGCACTCAACTTTCCTCACTTGTCTAGAGGAAAACAGTTTTTAGTACTTAATAAATAAGCACCTATCCAGGCATGTCTAAGGGTCAGCTCCCAGTGTTTTCTCCTGTCTACCTGATGAATATGGGCATCTTGGGTCAATGCAGCAGTTGGCTCATGTACACAGACAACCCTCTCCTCCTACCACCCAACACTACAACCTGTGAGAGATGCACTTATATAGCCAAACTCGAAGCAAAGCTCTCTTCACCCAAGACTGGATTAGACAGTCAAAAGGAGAAGGTAAACACTTGCACCACAACACATTCATCACATAGTTCCTCAAAACCTACACCACCAAAACACAAACATAGAAACACAAAACAAACACCTAAATTCACGGAGGCTCTCAATAAAAATCTACCCAAGCAACAGGGATCTCCAAAGCAGAAACGCAAGCAACCTCTACCCCCCAACACAACCCAAATGACACATAGTCCACAAACTCAGTGTGCCACTCAACACAGCCCATAAGGCATATCAACGTACCCAACACTCTAGTCATAGGTGACTCTATAGTCAGGCACACTGATTTTCCACTCACTAGGCAAAACAAGGAGAAAGTTACTGTCAGCTGCCATTCAGGTGCCAGAATCTGCCACATAACACATGCACTCCCACATCAAGTACAAATATGACTCTGTCATTGTCCATGTTGGGGTGAATGACCTGAGACATACCTCCCTGGAATACATGAAAAGAGACACAGAGGAGCTGTCTGATCTTGTAGCCCAGGCAGGTATGACCCTAGCCCTGAGTAGCATCCTGCCATCACCCAAAATGATACCACAGTACAAGGACAAAATGATTGACTTCAACAATTGGCTAATCTTCTGGTGTCATTCTAAGGGGATCCAGTATCTGTCTGCCTGGGATGACATGATCGACAAACCACAATGCTTTGCCAGAGATGGCCTGCACCTGTCACCCTTGGGATTCCTGATACTGACTAAAGCTCTTGACACCCCTATAGTGCCTTTTTTAGGCAAGTTTCAAATGACAAATTCACCACTGTAACAGGTACAAGCAAGCAAAATCTGAGGGTAATGCTACTTAATGCTAGAAGCCTAAACCTCAAAATGCACTCACTCGAGGCACTCCTTAAAATGGAGAACATCAACATCTGTGCAGTGACAGAGACCTGGTTCAAGGCTCCAGAAAGCACCCCTGCATTACCAGGCTATAATTCATACCACACCTTTTGGCCACCTAACCTGGACTGAAACACTAAAGGCAGAGGCGTGTCCATATTCATTAAGGATATCCACACCTCCAGGCTAGATGCTCAGCATAATGCATCCGAGATTATCCAAGTGCAACTAACTCTGGGCAAGACCGCAATCCAAATTGTAGCTTGCTACAGATCCCCCACTATGCCCCAGGATTCCCACCCCTCATTTCTTGATACACTGGAAAATATTAGGGTACAACCTAACACCCTAACAATGGGCGATTTCAACTACCCCACCATTAACTGGGAAAACTACTCATGTACCAACTCTTGTGCTCAACATTTTCTGGAATTCATAAATTCCAACGCCTTGGATCAACTTATCCACACCCCCACCAGGGGCAGCAATATCCTAGACCTGGTCATTACCAACATGGGCAACCAGTGTTCCACACCAGAGATCAATTCCTCGTTGGTCATATCTGACCACAAGCTAATCACCCTAGACATCCACATCCCACCCCCACCCCCATTAGGGAAACCACCGTAAAATATTTCTCCAAAGCCAACTTCTCGCTTCTTATGACAGAAGTGACAAACTTCATGACACCCATGCTGACAGACAACAGAGGTACAACTGCTGAATCCTATACAAATGCACTTTATAAGCCCTTACACGAGTGAATGGATTGTGCAATCCCTAACAGAACCAAGATGCTATCCTCCAAAAAAAGGAAGCCAATCTGGTGGTCTCCTGCCATAAACAAACTCTACAATAGAAGAAAGAAACTGTTGCAAAAAAGAGTAAAATCCCATGATTGGAGGAACTCTGTGGTCAGCCTCAGTAAGAAACTGAGATCCCTCATAAAATCCTCCAAAGCTAGTTACGAAAACAAAATCGCCACTGATTCTAAAGACAACCACAAAGCATTCTATTGCTATGTCAAGAACCTCAATGGCAACACTCAGATCTGCTCTGAGTTACAGCATAATGGCACTAAATATACATTGACAACATCCTGGCAGATAGGTTCAGTGCTAACTTTACCCCTCTCTCACCCCCTAAAGGGCCCATCTCTATACCGGAAGAATGCAAAATTCCTGTAATCATGGCTTCACAGGTAAAAAACACACTCTCCAAAGCCAAGAACACAGCATCCATGGAACCTGACAACATCCCAGGCTGCGTTTTACACAAACTACAGAACAAACTTGCACCCCACCTAAGTACCATGTTCAATCATAGCCTCACCTCAGGCTTTGTGCCCACTGAATGGCACACAGGAATGGTTATCCCACTCCATGAAGGGGGAACCACCATGGACCCCAGGAACTACTGCTCCATTAACCTGACAAGCCTGGTCTGCAAGGCTATGGAATGTATCATCATGGAACTTATAAACAATGACAGAGGCAATCTCCAAACTCTGGACCCTACCCAGTTTGGGTTTGTAAAAGGCAGATCATGTCTCCTAAGCTCGATAGACTTCTTTGAAACAGTCACCAAAGCTGTAGATGAGGGTAAGGTGATTCACACAGCCTGTCTAGATCTCACCAATGCTTTTGACACCATCCCCCATTCTGGAATTATAGATAAACTCACTAAACTAGGTATAAATCCTTATGTCACAAGATGGGTTGCCAACTGGCTCACTGACAGAATCCACACTGTAAAAGTAGCAGACTCTAACTCCATCTTCAGACCAGTGAGAAGTGGAGTACCACAGGGTTCAGTCCTGGGTCCTCTCCTGTTTGTTATCTACTTCTCTGAAGTACAGGCTAACACAGAAGGTCTTTGGCTAACAAAGTTCACAGATGACTGCAAACTAGGAGCCATAATCAAAACTCCTAATGGTGTGGACATACTACAAAAGGGCCTCACTGAGACAGATGCCTGGTGCCAAAGCCATGGCCACAAGCTCAATGCCAAAAAGTGCATTGTCATTCCTTTTGGTAAAAACTCTGTACCCATGAACTACCACATAGGCGGTAGTGTACTTAACACCAAAAGTGTGATAAGAGACCTTAGGACACAGGTGGACAGTAGTCTCTCCTTTGATAATCACATTGCCACAGTAGTCAGGAAATCCTTCTATGTGGCACACCTCATCACAAAAGGTTTCTCATCCAGGGAAAAAAGAGGTCTTTGTTCCTCTCTACTCATCACTCTTTAGACCCATTATAGAGTACAATGCCCCTTTTGGTATGTACCTCACAAGACATCTACAACAACTGGAAAGGCAGCAGAAATACCTCACAAAGAGGATTACCAGCCTCAAAGAGAACTCCAGCTTTACTCTGTCACAGATCGCCTACTCAGAGGCAATCTCTGCCTAACATACAAAGCTATGTCAAACCCAGAGCTGTTAAACATGCTCCACTTAAAGAAATCCCAATCCATCTGAGCTACACGTTTTAGGGACCTAAACCTTGTCACCACAATAAACAGAACATGCTGGAGGGGTAGATTCCTGTCCCAGAGACTTTCCATACTCTGGAACAAACTACCTATCTATATCAAACAAAGCTCCTCATTAGCACTCTTCAAGAAAAATCTTGATGATTGGATGGGAGATAGGAAATTAACCACGGGGATCACTTCTGTGGCTCTGCTTGACAGGGGCACAGGAAAATAATTTTCTTGAGTGACAAAAGCCAGGGTACCATTTGGCTAGGCTTATATAGGCCCTAGGGCCAATAGCCTAGTACCTGCCTATGAACCTATGAACCTATAAAGGAAGAATTCAAAAATGTGGAATGTTAAGATAGTGTTGGCAGAATGCATTAGAGTCTTATATATAATTAATATGGTGGATAACTCTGTCATATTATCTTTTAAAATAAATCTTTTTAAATACACAGTATGGATAGTTTTAATCTATTATCTATTACTATAAATGGATTAAATAATGTTAACAAAAGGAAACTAATAAAATACCTACAATTAAAAAGAGGAGACATTATATTCTTGCAAGAGACTCATTTGATTAAAGATATACAATATTTAAATAACTTGGGCGACAAAATGTTATCTGCTTCTTTTAGCAAAAAGAGGAGAGGAACTGCTACACTTTGGATAAAATCTACTGTAATGCCTATGGTCATGGAATCCACTAATGATCGCAAAGGAGTATATACATTTGTGATAATTAAATATAATAACACACTCTGTACACTTGCTAATTTTTACTAGATTCCTGGAATGGGTACAAGAGTGGCTAAAGATCACTTAAAATTACTACAAAAGTCAATGGAAGGCTAGCTTAATTTTAGCAGGGGATTTTAACTGCATATCTAGTATAGAAGATACAAGTGAACAAAAGAAACCTAAAAAACTGGCATCAGCTAAAATAGTAAACAGATGGATTAGTAATAATAATAATTTAGTAGATTTACTAGTAAAAGCAGATTTGTTCTTCACTCATTATTTTTATGCATTTTCATTTTCAGAATCGTTTATTTGAATATTAAAAACATGAACAGAGACTCCAAAGCATATGTTAAAACTGGATCTTAAATTTCTCAGGGATTCATTTTAAAGAAAGGCACAAAGCAAGGATGTCCCTTGTCCCCTCTACTATTTGTATTAGTTATCAAACCCTTAGCTAATAGTATAAGAAGAAATGAAAAAAAATTGAAGGACTCTCAATAAACAGAGACTATCAATCTAAACTATAGCTTTTTGCATATGATATTTTACTAACTATGGGAGATTTAAATTATTTAATCAAATAAATAGATGAGAAAATGAAAAAGTTTCAAAAAGTATCGCTACTGAAATTTAATAATTATAAAACTGAAATTTTAATGTTAAATCAATTATTAGATGGTAAGTTTAAAGATAAATGGAAATATAATTAGAAGGACAATAACTAAAATATTTAGGAATACAAATCTATCAAGATGTGAGTAAAATTATTAATAATTTTGAAAAAAATAATTGAAGAAGTGTTACTTCTTATTAAAAAATGAAATGATATTTTTTTTGAGGATAGGTTATTACTTATTAAAATTATTATACTACCCGAGATTATATGTATATATTGCATTCAATATCTTTAATACCTGACAAAAAACTTTTAAAGAAAATGGAAAAAGTATAAACTTCATGCTTGGGTATCCTAAAAAAACAAGAAATGCTTACAGAAATCATATAAGATTGTGGAAGTATGGTGGTATTAGTTTCCCAGATACAGAATCGTATTGTATTGCTGCAAATTTTAACTCTGTTGTACTTTGGCTAGACTCAACTTATACTACTCAATGGAAACAATCCAGGACCAGATTATACTAAATTCTTTTAAGTTTATAAAATATAATAAATTATAAATATGTAACGATCCTTTCATCTGGTAAAAAAAAATTACCTTATAAGGAAATTAATTTCAATCTTTAGACTCTGCAAATACGAAATCAATTCTTAAAATAATTAAGAAATAAGTTTTTTAAAACTCCATTAATATCAAAATGGAAATTTTTGTGCTTTATCATTGCACACACCTCTTGATTTAAGGAAACTCAGAAAAATGTTAAAATTAATTTACTAAAAAGGAATGGAATAGTATTATGATCTTATTGCTTTGAAAAAGGAAAAACTAAGTCTCCAGAATAATTAATGAAAGAATATAAGTTGTATGATGATATTAACAAGATAATATTATCCATCAGTAAGAAATTAAATGAATTTGTAGATAATATGAATGAAGAGGAACATAACACTATTCCCTCGTTATATGAATATATGAATGCTATCATCGAAGGTAGATTGACATACAAAGGAAGCTTGTCCAAGTTATGTAAGTTAATTATAAATAATAATAATTTTTATGCAAAATAAAATTATTTAAATAAAATTGTTAGATGGTAGTGGATTGAGTGACTCAATAGATGGTAAGAATAAAACTTTGTTACTTAAATCAGTTAGTCAAACGTCTTCAAGTTTAGACCGGAAGGTTTTTATGTGGAAATACATACATAGAATGTTTGCTATTCCCTCAACTGGAGTGCCTTCTCTGCAGAGTCTGCATGTCCTTCCTGTGGTTGTGTGGGTTTCCTCTGGGTGCTCCAATTTCCTCCCACATCCCAAAGACATGCTGTAGGTAGATTGAACACTCTATACTGCCCTAGGAGTGAGTGTGTGCATGTGTGTGCCTTCTATGGAAGACTGGGCACTGGGCTGGCAACTCAACACCATAAAACTCCACTGTCAATCATTATACAGACCATTGTCCACTGTGGCGACCCCTAACCAGGAAAAGCTGAAAGAAGAAGAAGTTTGCTACTACCTATAAAATCTTTAAATTTAGTAAAATTCATTCTTCAGTTATTTGGAGATATAGTAAAGATGTAAAAGCTGATTGGACACACATGTTTATGGACTGTGAAAAAATAAATGTATGTTGGGAAGAGACAAGTATGATTTAAGGGGTTATAGTCTAATAATTGCTCTTTAACTAGATCAGTAATACTAATGAGTGTCCCACTTCGTTTATCTGTAAAAGCCAAAGGGCAAAAATGTTTTGGGCTCTCTTGGCAGTTGCTAGAAAAGTTATTATAAAAAAAAACTGGAAATCAAACTCGGTTTCTACAGTCAAAGAATCTTTAAATTTAACATTAATACTATGTAAAACTGAAAAAAGAAGCAATCAGAATAAGATCTCTAAATCATAGTAAGACTTTTAGTGGTTGCGATAACTGTGAAATGCCGTTTTGAAGTATCAAGACTCTTAATGTGTTAATTGTATAAGATTCTCTTGATGATTCAATGTATTCCTATCATTGTATAACAACATGTGATGTTGAATTTCTTCCTTTATGTGAATATATTGTAAATGTGTTAAATTAATAAAAAATGTCTTATTAAAAAACCTGCTGAACATATTTCCAAGATTATTCCACTCTTGAAGCTTCAACACACATTATCTATATAAACTCATCAACCAGTTAAGGTGAAAAGTGTGACCTTTACCATACAGTTTAACTTGAAAATTTCTAATCATTCTGAAAAATTAATATGTAAAGAAATAAGCTTTGTACATACAAAAGAGATGAACCCTTTAATAAATAATCCAAAAAAAAAAATGTTCACCAACATTCATGCCAGCATTTCATATCCATATGAGAAGCTGAACCACGCTCTCAATTTATAACTAAACTTATGAACCAGGTGATGCCAGTCACTAGGACTACTTCTCTAACCAGTATAGATAACACATAGAATAGTGGCAACTGCATATCAAATACAACAATAAAGAATCTTTGGAATATTCAGCCCCCTTGGTTTAATCCCTGACAACCACAATTTAACATCCATTAATGCGAACAAAGTGGCTTGAGTAGCATAGCATATGCTATGAAATGTCCATGCCCAAAGCTGGCTGACACACAGACATTCCCAGACCACATAAATGTAATTTGCTGGCTCCGCTGAGTACCTCCAGCAGGCTGAATTCCTATTCCTGGCCTGTGTCTCTAAAGGTATATGCCCCATATGAGCTAATTTAAAGACTGCAAAACTGGCTAACTCGGGAATATCAGTGGGAGAGAGAAAATGGAAGCCATCTTGCCATTCCATCTCAGTGATAAAGTATTAATCATGTTTTCCATTTTCCCCTCAGTATATATAATACTGGTACAAGCTCTCTAAGTAAACCATGTATCAAGTTTTGAGTCCAAAAGGTGTAATCCATTTAATAGCAGCTTTCTCCTTAATGTCATTCCTTAAACACTCCAACCAAAATGTTATCACAGTCAGTAGGTGGGAATTCCTAACCATGTGTTGTAGTTGCAGATATGGCTACCAAAAGATCTCAAATGATGGGAACTTCTCTCATTGATTAGTGAATGAGAGCAGCTTGCCCTTTCAAAATCATGAAATGTATTTTATAGCCAATATACCTGTTGCTACCAGGTGGTCCCACAGAATACCCTTACCATGAATCCTTGTAAAGGGATGGTGCCACAATTTGGAAGTTGAGGGTGAAACTTCTTTTCAATAGCATCCCACCCTTTATGCTCTACTCAGAGATACATTTCTCTTGGATCCCAAATTTTGTTTTTCAATTTGATATTTTTAAGCTATTATTGCCCTGGGATCATTAAGAGTTTACGTGCCATATTAGGTTTGGGCAAACTTGTGACCTTCACCAATATGCATCCAAGGGAAAAAGTAATCATTTTAATTATGCTATAATACAAGAATAATACCCTAGTTCCCAATATATGTTTATATGCTTTGTAAAAACCTGTGGAAAATCTGTTGACACCAGATGCCTTACCTGAAGTTAAACTGTCTATAACTGCAAGAATCTGCTGTAATGATATAGGCTTGTCCAATTTATTCCAGTGTTTCTGTGTACTTAATGGTAAATTTAAACCTTCTAATAATACTTCTATATCTCCCTCTGCTTGACTTGGAACTGACTGAGTAGTGGGCTTCTAATCTCTAGCTAAAAATTCATTAAATGCCCTGCAGTCATAAAATCTCTCCTTCTCCATTCCTAAAAGACACCACTAAAGTCTCATTGTGCTCTTCTTTATACACACAGGCAATTCAGTTTAGTTAAGCAAGTTTCTTTGCCCAATAAAACGTTTTATTCTCTCCAATTTTTCCTGCAATTTCAACATCTTCTTCTGTTTATACATGATCTTAGTATATTAATGGGACTATTTTGGCAGAATGTGTGTGAATTGTACTTTTATCTCATCATATAATTCACCTGTACAGCACTACAAGGAATAGTCATCTTCATGCACTAGTATGAGTACTTGCAATGGGCAGTGAGCATGTGTGCATAGGTCAATGACTATGTCAGGGACATGGAGAATGTGTCTGTAGTATTATGATCTATAGACAAGTTAAAAATCAAAACTAGTAAACAGAGCCGGATCATCTCAAATAGGGTCCAAGGTAAGGTAAAGGATCAGTGTCCCCAGGCCATTCCAGTGTCTCATTACATGGCTAGTTCTTCCCAGTTAATAAATAATAAAATAAACACCAACTGTAGAAAAGTTTCACTGCTATAATATTGCACTATGAATAAAATAAAAAGCAGTAAAGCAACACTTTCTTTTATTCAACAATAACAGGATAATTTACAAAGTTTAGCTGTTTCAAGCCTTTTATCCAACATGTTTAGTCTGTCAAACATCTGATGATATAAATTAGAGACTTTATTAAAGTGATTACACAGTAGTATTTCATTTTCCAATTTCATTATTTCATCTTTTTGGTCTCGTTCTATTTTAGTGAAGAACTGGTTCATAAGCACCATATAGTCGATCCTAAGCTTTAAATTTAGCTCTTGCCATTGTTTTAGCAACTCAGGATAAGTGTTAGCATAAGATGGCATTTTCAGTATTCTCAACCCCCTTGGAACAACATCCAGCTCCAAATAAGCATTAAAGCTCAGCCACTGCCATTGGAGCTGCTTAAAAGATTGCACTTTCTTTCTAGTCTTAACAATAATGTCTCTACGGTAATGAACTGTTGAGAAGCGGCTCTCACATTACCTTCACCATTTTCTGTTGCATTAAGCAAAAGGGGGTTGCCAGATAGTTGTAACAGGCTTTGAACAGAGTTCCTTCCAACCTGAGCAGTTTGGCCATCGCCTTTTCCACTTAGCATAGGTTGTGTCATCTCCTTTCTCGCAAGTATTTCTCCCCAGTTACCATAAACACTGTTCAAACATGTCATTTGGCATACTATTTACTTCTTCACTTCTACATTGTTTACAGATTTGAATCTAATTTAAAACTTTCATATTTTATAGCACAAACACTGATAGCCATTTGCTAAACAAAACAATACAGTCTCACAATAAAAACACACTTAGCATGAAGATTAAACTTCTCTGCCCTTGAAATTCACATTCACTGAAACTGCATTGAAACCCACATTTAAAGAGAATGCATCTGGCCAGTGGCAATTAAGTTTACTGTTGGGTAGGTTTCAAACCATAGGCTCCATCCACACATTTTTAGGATCATGTATACAAATATTTTTACTGTTTTTAATAAAAGTGTGGTTGTACAGTTTGTGACTGGAACTGGTGTTTTTACTGCCATATTTGGTACCACAGAGTTATTGTTGATTATATAGCTTGGTGATGGTGTCTGAAGCACCTGGTATTGGTGTATTTGAAGATTGTTATCTACTTCCTGTTTTTTTCTTTGACTCACCTTCCTGATTGTATTAAATTATATTCCTTGTATAATACAGCACCATGCATTAGTGTGTTTTAAATATGTAGTTTCAAACATTTTTCTAGTAAGTAATGAAACAATATGCATGAACCAAATAATGATAAAACTATCCATTTCAGAATATTTCAACCATAAAAGGCCACTTAAGTTTCTGTCATTATAATCCACCAATATTGGTTAATATGCACAATCTATGCAGAAGTAAGTCATCTGAATAATTCTGCATTAAAGAGATCTATAACTAATGAAGAGACTGCTACTGGCAAACAACTTTACTTTTCAGTGTTTCATAGGTTCATAGGTGTGTACTAGGCTAATGGCCCTGGAGCCTTTACAAGCCTAGCCCATAGAAGTGCCCTGGCATCATGCCTCCCGACGTTAGTTCCCAGTGCCTCTATCAAGTAGAGCCACTGGAGTGATCCCTGGGGTGAACTTTCTATTTCCCATCCACTCATCAAGATTTCTCTTGAAGAGGGCCAGTGAGATGCTTTGCTTGACATGTATGGGAAGTCTATTCCAGAGCATGGGCAGTCTCTGAGTTATGAACCTGTCCCTCCAGCATCTTCTGTTGATTGTGGTAATAATATTGAGGTCTCTGGAGCATGTGGTGTGGCGAGATTGGGATTACTTTAGCTGCAGCATTTCTAACAGAGCTGGGTCAAACATGGCTGTGTAAGTCAAAAGTGAACAGCCTTCATTGGGGCTTGAACCATGAATGACTACATACAAAGCAGAAGCTGTAACCACTACGCTATCTCACTTTTTTTCAGTACCTGCTGCCCTTGAAAAATAAAATGCTTATGTTACATTAAAAAATGGTAACCTGGTAATACTGCAATAGGGAATGGCTAGCAAACTGACAACAGATTCATAGCTACTAGGCATCTCATCCAATGGAAGATACTCAGGAGTGCAGCACTCCCATCACCTCTTAAAGTGCACCATCAGCCATCCATCTACAAGGTGTGGGAGTAGAACCCATAGCCTTCTGCAACAAAAGCAAGTATACTACCTGTTGTACTGTTAACATTGCTTTCAAGTTCTATAGCACACACACTGACAGCCATTTACAAACAAAACAGTTGCACATTGAAAACTAACTTAGCATGGTCAACAGTAAAACGTCCCTTCCCTTGAAAATGCACTGAAACTCACATTCTTTGAAAATATACCCCTGATGACTAGTTGAGCAGTCTGGTAGTTAGGGTAGAATATTTGATCTATTTTCTGCTGTAACCAAGGTACAGGGTTTGAGCCTGAACAATTTAATTAATTAACCGGCTATCCCCTAACTAACACACACACACACACACACACACACACACACACACACACACACACACACACACACACACACACACACACACACACACACACACACTCCCTACCATAGAAAGGAATGCTCATCTCTTGCATGGTTACAGTTTCAAATCTGTAGCTCGTTCCTCGTGGCAGACAATTTGCAGCAAGGTATCTGTTCCAAATATAGTGCAAAAACAGCAGGAAGCTCCAATGTTTAAAACTGTGTACATGTCATACTAAATACACACGGACAGACAGATGCAGAGTGCATCCTTAAAGAAGCAATGTCATTTTTATTAATTGTTTACCAAATGTTGCGGCAGCCCCCCAGCCAGTGGGCAGTAGACAACTGCCTAGGTCACCTAATGCTGGAGCCAGCTCTGTTAGTAACATATATGTAGGCACTCTGATGCTTGCCCACTCTTTTCATGTTTTGTTCATTCACTAACATTATCATGACATTTATTTTTATAATATGCAAGGTGGCTCCATGCCTGATCAGGCTTATTAGCTGCCTGATAATGAGTGTTGTGTACCAACAGCATTTGTCACTACAAGAAGGATAGCATATTCCTCTGGAATGTGATCTAATGAATGGTCATGGCTTCTGATGGCACTTAAGAAGGTAGTGCTTCCAGGTGGTGCATTAAGAAGAGTAAAATCTTATTATACTTGATGTATAGGGAACACCAGGAGCATATGCTTGAGGGCTGTTATGAGGGTCCCCAGTATAAAGTGGACACCTGGCATAGTTGTACCAGGGTGGTGAGTGATGTCAGTGGCATAAGATGCCTGTTGTGTAGTGCAGGCACAACTTCAGTGACCTAAGGAGGCGCCATTTTCACCATTTGAATCAATGGGAAAAAGAGGTCAGACAGCATGTTCCTGAGATGTAAGTATATAGGGCTGATCACGACCTTATTTCCCTTATGGCAGTACATTTAATAAATGCATGGTGTATTTGTTGTTTTGTTCTTCAACTCAGATAATAAAGGAGAATGTACTCCTGTACAGAAGGAGAATGGAGCATCTCTCCAAGCACAGGGTTGCATATGATTACTGTTGTGTTACTGATTTCTGAGGAATATCAGAGCAGCATAAAAGTGTCCACGAATATAACATGTACAATTACCTGCAACATCCCCATAGCACAGTTTTATGTACATTCTGACAAAACCTGTAGAGTTATGATGCTGAGCACATCCACATACATAGTGTACATGTTCATGGATACTCACATTCCTTATATAAGGGACATACCCACCTGTATATGCCTGGGCAGCATACTAACAACCTCACACTGTCTGACATGCAGGGATGTTTTGTGAACACTGCTAAAGGCCAGGTGGACATATGGGGGCACTGTGCATCAACCCACCATATGCCCATACCATCACCATCTGCCATACTGCTGGCATTTATGCTATACCCCTTGTATGTCCACTGGTGCATGGCAAACTGCAGTATGATGGGTGTTAAGCATGTCCTGATAGCTGTCTTTGTTAGAAACAATTGCTTCTCTGCTGGTCATGCACCACAGTGGCACCATAAGCATGTTGGTCTGCATATATAGTAACACTGTCGAGCACCAGATGGAGGGTTTTTCATCTTGTCCCAAACACATCCCCACAAGGCTACTTGGCCCTGGCATATTAACATTCCTAGCAGCTGAAAATGTACAGCAGGTGTCACCTATAAGTTCAATCCTTAGAAACCGAGTATTATAGTTTTTCTCTGTTTGTCGCTATCCTTAAATACATAGAGATTTTTTTCTGCTTGTTATTTTATTTATATTCATTTATTTTATCATTTTTATCCAGCATCTGCAATGGCCATGCCTGTGGTATAGCACTATCCTTCTCCTACCAGCTCACCATCTGCCCCTCCATCTGCAGAAAGTTTTGTGACTTTTGCAGATAGGATATTATGTCAAGAAAATGTGTTAATTGAATCACCAACCAAATTAGTATATAAAAATGTCAGTAAAGTAAAGGGGACCTTGCCTTCTATTTTGCACTTTAAATGAGGCAAGTGGGGGTGTATTGTTAAATACCGTGGTGGTGAGGGCAAACTAGAAACTCCTACACAAACCACTGAAGCAGTCAAAAGGATTAAAGATTCTATGCAATGATATGAAGTTACAACCAGACCAGTCAAGACTGCATTCTGTTTTGATTGCTACTGCACAATTACTGAAGTAAGGTGGATGGGCAAGAACTGCAAGAGCTACCAGATTCTGGCATAATAATTACTTTAGTCAAGGCACACTCACTAAAGTCCACTGAGATCATGTATATTCATAGGAGAAAAGGTGCTAACAGGTCAACACATAGAGATACAAATCCAGTTTGGGTAGGTCTTACAACTGGTAGCAGTGGTTCTTCCTATCTCACACCCATTTATTGGAAAATCATTTCCATTTTTTTAAGAACTTGTGAAAACAGTGGGGAGGAGGGGCATGCTGAGGAATCCAGTACAACCCCATGTACAGAAAGAAAATAAAAGCAGTTAAGTAATTTTAGGATACAGGCACAGCCATCATATTAAATATATATATACAGCAGGGGTACTATGAGACTTAGGATGATATTAGTGGTCTTGGGAAACCGAAGTATGGATAAACTTATTTACAGAAGGAGAGAATCCCTGCTTTTTAGTCCATGGCTTTGCCATGTCCTTGCAGAAACAGGCTTTACTATTTAAGGCATTTTTTGGTTCTTGTTTTTTTTTTGTTGTGATGTCTTCGCCAGTTTCTAATGAGGACTTGTTTCTACAGACAGTTAATTTGTCTAAAAATTCAGGTGAAAATTTTGGGCTGCTAACTCAGCTTATACAGCAGCTTTCCCAAGAAAGTTTGGATCGGATAAATCACGGAGTGACAGGAACTTTACTGCAACACAAAACAGCACCATTCCTCCTGGCCAAGGTGGCCTTCAAGCCTGGAACAATGGTGCTTCCCAAAACAACAATTTGAATGTTTCTTTAACCACCAGTTTGGATATTACTGTAGCTGCCTGGATCAACACAGACATGAATTTTCATAATTAAACTATTCAAGAATTTCTTACATTTAAGCAATCTTTACAACTATTTGAGACCAAGTTAATAAAATGTAGAAAGCTCCAAACAGACAAGTCATACTTTATTGAGAGCATTAAAGCAAGAAGAATCCCAAAGGGACGTAGGAATTGGAAGTTTCCTAATGACACTGTGGCTGATTCACTCTTATACTGTGCTTTAATAGAACTTTACGATTGACATGGCTGTGAAATTATGGAAACACTTGTCAAGCATAACTTAAAAGCCATTGACCTTCTCCACAAAGAATTGGTGGATTTGGAGAGGGTCATTAATACAGATTTATTGTTTGAAAGTTAATTTAATGAATATAAATGGACTTTCAAGAAGGCAGACAGAATAGCTGCTGATGTAAAAACCCGGAAGGAAAATAAGTTTGAAAGAAATAGGGTAGCTTATTCACAGGGTCATGCCTACCCTAAGCCTTATAGTAAGAACAATTTGCAAGTATATCCACAACAGGAGATTCAAGAGACTTGACAACAAACTGGGAAAGACAACAGTGATCAGTCTTTATCCAATCATATCCCTTTAGGGTGGAACTTACAAAGATGTTCAGAAAGACTGAAGAATCATTCACACCAAACCACAAACAGTCACCAAATGGATATTAGGGCCCAAGAAGGATGAACCAGCAGCACAATTGCAAAAAGAACCACATAACCAGGAGAAATTAACTGTTAATGGGAGACTTGAAGCCAAACTCTTTGCAAAGGCGAAATATCTGATGCTTATCTCTACCAAAAAAGGTGACTTTAAAATATTTAATTTTACACAACACGTTTTTGACTCTGAGTTAGCAGAACTTTTAAGCAAAGGATTCAACTTTGTTCCTGCAAGTCACTCTACAATACAAGAGCTCATAATAGATTTAAAGCTGTATGTGAGAAATTAAAATTTCCAATTGTTGTTCAGAAACAATGTAAGTAAAAACAGTATTCACCCTTTAAGAAAAACGTTTGTTTAACCTGCCTCTACCAAGTTGTTTAACTATGTTTGAAAAACTATGCAAATTCAATTTTAGAGCAATGATTGACAAAAAAAATCTAATGTTTGTAGACAGCTTGTCTAACTCTGAACATTTTCTGTTACACCAATTATGTAGAGATACAAGTATTCATGTAATGAGACCCGATAAAGACAGAGGAGTTGTCATAATGTCTAAAACAGACTATATTAAGAGAATGAATGTTTTCTTGTTAGACAGTGAGCTTTACAAATAAACTTCTGTTAATTTTGTTAACATTTTATATGGGAAAATAAATTTGTTAATAAAAGACATGGAGGACAAAGGCCAAATTCAACACGAGCTTGCACAATTTGTATACACAAAATACCCTAAGGTGCCCTCAATTTTCGGAATTCCGAAGATCCTATGAGACCAATAGTAAGTGCCGTAATTTAAGGGTATGAGTACATTTGTATATACTCATGGCACTTTTTAAGTAAACTAAGGGATCTGCAGTTTCAAGATGTTATTATTATAACTGTTGATGTTATTAATTGGTTTAATGTAATTCCACATGCAATAGGTATTGAGTGGTTCCAAGAATTTTTGTCAGAAATGGGAACATTTAACAATGAGAAAATGAACACCTTAGTTAACCTCATGGAAAGGATACTTTGCCATAACTTTATATATATTGAGGGACAATACTTTCTACAGAAAAAAGGAGTAGCAATGGGGGCTGTATGTGCCCCCATTTTTGCCAATATAATTATGCTATAATGGGAAAAGAAGTTTTTATTTAAATCTCCTTTTTCTACATCTTGGAACCTTTATTTACGATACCTAGATGACATGTTTTTTTTGTCTGGAATAAGAATCTCCAAGAGATAGACAGTTTTATTAACTATCTTAATAACTACATCATTTTAAAAATTTACTTATACATATGACATGAATAAGATTAACTGTTTGGATGTGGAGATTATTAAAGATGAATGCAATAGAGGGTTTATTAGTAATATTTATAGGAAACCTACCTATTGTAACAGTCTTTTACACTATTCTAGTGCCCACCCAGAACACTTAAAAAAGGAGTAGTCAAAGGACAATTCATCAGATTAGACAGAATGGTCTCAGAAGAGACTGACTTTATAGTACAATGTGACCTATTGACAGAAATGTTTTTATCTAGGGACCATCCGTTATAATTAATTAATATGGTAAGAAAGGAAATAATGTTAAAGAGAGAAAAGGGACTATACTACCCTTTACTGAGAACAAATATGACAATACAGCAAGAAATATTACCTATAGAGCAACGTAAAAAGAACTACACCAGTTTATTTGTCAGGAAATTTAGTATTGACCCTTTATATATGACATTCTCAATAAAAATTGGAAAATTCTAACATGTTATGAAAATTTTACAGAAGTATTAGGGGTTAAACCCCAGATAGTTTACAAAAGAGGAAGGACATTGAAAAATTTATTAGAAGGTACTTCTTATCACTGCCTTGACAAAACAGTGTATACTTGTAATTCTATAGGAGTGGTTTATAAAGCAGTTTGTATTTCTTGTAAAAGTTACTACATAGGCAAAATGCAGAGGAAATTAAAGAAAATAATTTACGAACACATTAGGGACATCAAAAATAGGAATGAGAATAACGCCTTATTTAAACATATAGTAACGTTTCCATTACATAAATTTCAATTTGTGGTTGTGGAAGATATGAACAGGGACCTAAGGGGTGGTCCATGGGCTGATTTGCCTGAATATAAAGAACTATGTTGGCAAATAAAACTAAATGCACAGGTTCCTTCGGGTCTTAATGACTGTATATCAATAGGGAGTGTACTTAGACTGTGTTATTTAGTTTAACTCCTTTTAATGAATATACATTAACATAGATTTTTAAAAGTTTGCTAACAATGGGAAAGTTGTGATTGGTTATAATGGTATTGTGATGGTTATTGATGGATATTTAAATTGGTTTAAGTGTATTTTATGTTATTCTAAAGACGTCTATCGATACAGACTGACAAAAGCTCTTAATTAAAATCATTTTTTAGTCTTTCGCTTTACCTTATCCTGTATTATACCAAGAAGAGAGACAAGGCTGTGAGATGGCCATATAATTTTTGTGATTTAGGCCACTGCTTACTTATTTATTTATTTTTTCTAGTGAGAAAGCATTGTGGTTGCAGTGTCTGGAGAGGTACATTCTAAACAGGGCTTTATATTCAATGATCAACCTGAGTACAGTGGAATGATTACATCCCTGGACCTGGAAGCCATACCTTTAGATAAAAGATTTGAGATAAAAAAGGATTTCCTTATAATAGTAGATATGTGGTAATCAAAGGACAGCTCATTGTTGACACAGGTTCCTAGATCTCAGGCTATGGAACTAACTTTCACAGTAGTATTTCCAGTTACAATGGAATTTATGCTTGCCAAAGGATACAGTTATACATTTCCTGGCATTTAATTTTATTCCTTGGTTTTGACACAAACTTTTTGTTTGGGAAAAGCCCTCTTGGAGGATTTTGACGTCCTCTAGGAAGTTTATGATGGCACCAGGTTTAAAGTCATATGCAAACTTGTCAGCCATAAACCCGTAACAGTTTCTTTGACCTCCAAGAAGTAAATGCTAAAGAGGAGTGGTCCGGGGACTGAATCCAGGAGTACATCACTAGTGATAGACCTTTTGAAGGAGGTAAAGCCACCCACCCTAATTTCCTGGGTTCTGCTTCTGAGCCATTTTGCTATCATAGGTTCATAGATTAGTACTAGGCTAACTGCCCTTGCGAGACATTTTTAAGCCTAGCCAATTATCCATTGTGAGACTCAAACCCTGTACCTTGTGTTTGTAAGGTAAACACCTTAACCATTAGGCCAACCCATCCAGCAAATTACATAGGGATATATTTTTATCTGAGAGAGTTTACCTATGCTAGTTGAGTATAGGATGGTGTTGAATGCCTTTATTAGGTCTAGATATTAAATGGGTACTAATTAATCCTCTTTCAATGCATCAGTAACCTTTTCAAAGAATCCAATCATTAAGCAGGCAGAATCTAATTGTGGGTCAAGACTTTTTACATTACCTACAAATGTATTTGTTAATTCCATTATGATCCCTTCCATAACCTCACAGATGAGGCTGGTCAGGCTTATTGGTTTATAACTACCCAGATCCACACCACACCCTTGTTCAAGGAGATGACTGCTAATATCCATTCATCTAGCATGAAACCTGTTTGGAGAGTAGTACTGAATGACCTCTATAGGTGTTGTGGCAAGTTGTGTTTCTGCTTGACCACTAGGCAGACCAGTATGTTATCCAGCCCTATAGTAATAGTGTTCTTGGCTTTGAAAATGCCTTGAAAATGTGTTTGTGAGAGAGCTGAAGAGGTGGGTGTAGATGCAGGTATGTGAGCTAGGAATATAAAAGAGGAGAGTAGGGTGAAGTTTAAACTAAATTTATCTTCTAGTTGAATCTGGGTCGGAGTATAGATTCCCTTTGCTATTAGCTCTGTGCAGTGCTGGGCATAGATTTCTATCATAGTTAAAGAAGGCTTTGTGCATATCCTTCATCTGGGTGATTGTTTTTACCTTATATCTGGCTTTAGTTGATTTGATCAAGTTCCAGAATTCATTGCTAAGTTTAGCAACAACATTATTGGCATTTTGACAGTTAAATTTAGTTTTGTGTGTAATGTGTTTTTTTTTTCTTTTATTATAGAGCCTGTTTATATTAGAGTTCCACCATAGGGTTTTATTTTTAAATGTACTTCTGATGGCACCAAGTTTACAGACATCTGCAAACTTAGCTATCTATGCAGCTATTTACGTATGCATAGAATTTGGTGGTAAAGGATTCTTAAGGGTTTTTCACAAGCAGTGGGGTTATCAGGATGGAAGGGGCTTTTGAATTTGGCCAGGTCATCACTTGGTTTTAGTAGATTAGACTTGGCATAATGTCTAAATACTGAAGTATTGGAAGATGCTTCTAGCTTCAGTCTTAAGGTGAATGTGACTAATCTGTGGTTTGATTTGACCAGGGAGGAAGTTACAACTGGTGGGGAGCAAAGCTGACCCATATTGGTAAGGACCAAGGCCTACATTTTATCACACCTGGTTAGAGTGTAGGGTAACTGAACCAGAAAGTTTATACTGATGAAGTCCAGAAATTCCTGGGCACATATGCATGAAGATGTACAAGTGCACCAGTTAATGCTGAGGTAGTTGAAGTCTCCTGGGGAAAAATGGTGACTGGCTTGATGCAATAGGGACTCCATCTGGTTAGGTAGGAGTTATGGGCTGAGGTGGACAAAAAGGGTCTTATAGTTGCCTATGATATGACACAGGGTTTTGTTAATAGAAAGTTGGACAAGAAGAAGTTCCAGGTTGTTATCTTTTCAACAAGATTGGAGGTGAATTTTTTTAAGAATATGGAGACACCATCCTCTTTAGTGCTTTCATTTAATGTAGTGGGCATGAACATGTGGTAGGCATTGAAACCCTGCACTGATCGAGTCATCACATTACCCCGAATTTCTATGACAATGCATATATCAATGTTTTTGTTTTGTTTTTTTTTTTTACTTTTGGTACTGTTTTTGGAAAAGGCAGCCTATTTTATGTTTGTTATTAAACTAAACTCACTATTTTTTTTCAAGAAAGCGTTGGAGTGTCTACTGTGCAGAATACTCCAACATATATATATATATATATATATATATATATATATATATATATATATATATATATATATAGCATGGATATTGGAGACTGGAATAAGGTGAGTAATCCTTCATCAGTAGCTAGAAAATGAAGTGAACACTTTTATCTGCTGTCTAAATTTCTTCATACTAGTAAAACAATGTACAGGTTTTAAAATTGAAAAAGGTCCATTTCGTTAAAATGGCAATAACAAAAGAGATTAGCGGTGCTCAAAAGACATAAGATAGGTATGCTCTTCAATACTCTGCCAATGACACAGGTTTAGCATCACAACCAGCCAATCAGCAACCAACATGAATTACCAAAAAGGAATGGAATAGGATGACAGTTAAGTGGCTATACTGGGCATGGAATTCTGTATTAGATTAAGGTGAAAGAGAATTACGAACATACAAAATTCTTAATCATGATAAAACTGGATTGAAGACATGGACTGAGGCATGGTCAATAGAAAGAAATCTTTTGATGAAGAGGTACAAATCTGTTTCTTGAAAAATGACCATGAAAAAGCTTATCAATTGCAAAGCAGACAAAAAGGAAATAATTAACATACAACCTATACTGTAAAGGATCTGCCTTATTAAGTTTCAAAACTGAAAATCCTCAGTGTTGGCTGGTAACTACAGCTCTGTGGTATCAAATAGTGAAGCTATTAAGAAATGATGAAAAGAACACCATGATGAAAGTAGTTGGAGGAAGGGGGGGAGAAGAAGGAAATAGAGTGATGATACAATAGCAAATAGGGCTGTGCAAGGGCTGCTGATGTCTGAGGACAGGAACTACATGCAGGCAGTTTCTTTATAAAGGAGAAAATAAAAAAATAAATAAGATAACCTGAAAAGGAGGTTGATGAAGGGGAGCTAAGGATCTTTTGCAATTAAAGGAGTGAGGGAAGAAAATAAGGTCTATATTATAAAGACGAAACGTCAAAAGAGCAAACGCTCTTACATTGACCACAAATAATCGAAGCTGCAAAACCTCACTGCCAAAACAACTATTTTTTTCCTAGGGAAAAAAATCGCTGGGCCAAAAAAAATCTAAACAGAAAATAAAGTGGGAGCTTCACCCCCCACATGCCCCAATGCAGCGGTCTTTGCCCCCACTCACCCTACTTAAATATACCAACTCTGAGATTGCACTACAGCAGAGGCAACGGCAAAGCCCCGACAATGGTCCAGCAATTTTTCCCCTGGGAAAAAAAATCACTGTTGTGGCCAATTGAGGTTTTGCAGCTTCGATTATTTGTGGTCGATGTAAGAGCGTTTGCTCTTTTGACGTTTTGTCTTTATAATATAGACCCAAGAAAATAAAATATATAGAGGAGAAAACTCTTTCCAGGTTTTAATATAGGGGTCTCTAAAATAAAGTAAGTGGAAAGATCAATAATACCTATGAAGAAACTCTCCAAATAGTAAATAACAGGTTTGGAATCTTCTCTGTTAGGACTGAGAATGAAAAGTGAGATGGCAGTGACACCTGTAAAAGAGTACTGAAAGGAACGCTAGCAGGACACCAAAACTGTAAAGAGTAAATCAGTCAGAGATGTATCCCAAGGAAGGAGTTGCATTACAAATGTTCAGCTAGGGGGCATAAATGAGAATCCAGGAAGTCATAGGAATGAAGATAAATAAAAGGGTCCCAGTCACTGTCTATTAACCATATAAATGTGTAATAACAATGAAAAAGTCATTTACAAAAAAAATGAAAATTAGGTCACAGTAGTTGCCTTGGTCTAGTTTAGGAAAAGTCTGGAATGGGTGCAAGAGCTACAATCAGAAGCTAAATAAATGCACTGTAGCAACAAATGACAGGGGTTGAAAATCAGTGTGTATATTGAACCTAGTCAGCCACTGTACATAGAACTTGCATATAAGTTATTGAGCACGTATGAGATCTGTGAATGTAAGCTTGACTGGAGATGAACATGTGAGTGTGTTAGAAGTAATGAATCAGTCAGTAAGCATATGACGTTTGTAGAAATTACAGCTCCTGATGTGTGTTTGCATAATAAACTACTTAAATGCATTCCGTGCCTCAGTGTCTCATTGGAATACATGAGACATATGACATGAAGTTAGAATGGGAACCGAAGGTGAAGCAGCTCGCAAACCATGAGGTACGCAGTTAGAAGTAGAGCAATACCCAGGAGTGACCCTCCAAACAAGTCAGTGGTTATTCAAAGGTACTTAAATTTGTTTCAAATGATTTTCAGTCATCAGACATGTGACATAGTATTTGAAGTGTTCAAAATAATTTCCAACATATCCAAAATAGTGACATAATGATTAAAGTGTTTGAAATAATCCCCAAAGTGTTTAAAATATTCAAAAAGGCTAAAATGTCTGAATTTTTCAGCAATGTACAACTTTTTTGAAGTAACTAAGTCTTTTCAAACTGTCCAGAGTGTTCGAGATATTTGCAGTATTAAAATAAGGCATTTTCATAGAGATTGTTGTGCATTTGAGCAAAATTACAAGCACTAGGTCTATACTGATGTTTAAAAGCAATTTGCTGTTATGGCAGAGGGATTTTGCAGACCTGAACCGCTGGTGTTGGATAATAATATTGCCAAAAATTGACGACTGTTTCAGCAAGAATATGATATTTTCATACAGGCTGCATTTTATGATAAAGACACATGTATAAAAGCTTTTATACTCTCAATTTAGCTGCCTCAGAAGCCTTTGAGCGAGAATGTTCATTTGTATATGCAATTGATGAACCACCTACACGCTGAAACACAGGAAGACTCTGAGTGCTTAAAATGTAAATTTAGACAAATGTGTAACCCTCAAATGAATATTACAATGGAAAGGCATACATTTTACATAAGAAATCAAAAAGCCTGGTGAAACAATTGCAGCATATATTACCAAGTTAAAAAATAAAGCAAAAACTTGCAGATTTGGTGATCTAAGAGATGAGTTGATAAAAGACAATATTGTATGTGGTGTTAATAATGATGCCGTGAGAAAGATTTGTCTTCAAGATCGTGAATTAACATTGAGTAAAGCCATTGAGATTTGCCAAATATATAAGATGACAGAAAAGCATACAAATATGCTTATGAATGAGAACAGCATGCTTGCAGTATCTGCTAGTGCAAATGTTGATAGTGTACCGCAGAAAGTTAAGATGGAAAAGAAATATAAACCAAAGGGAGCCATACCCAACCTCATTGCTAACTGTTGCAATTGTGGAGACAGTCATGAACGTAAACAGGAAAAGTATTTAGCTTTTAGTCAGCAATTTCATAAATGTAAAAAATGGAATCGTTTCAAAAAGCTTTGCAAGTCTAAAGTGTCACAGACTTATATTAAAAAAGCGTATCCGAAGAAGCAAGTAAATATGATAGAGACTGTAGCAATCTCTGAGAGCTGTGAGCAATTTTCTATGTTGATGGTGTCTCTGTGCTCAGTGAAACAGTTAATACAGTAGACCATCAGTTGTCAGCAAAGAGTGAAATATTTTGTACTGAACAAATTAATGGGAAACCTGTAGAGCTTAAAATAAACACTTGATCTAAGTGCAAAGTTACGTCAGCACAAATGATTGCTAGAGTAAAAGCTGGTGAGAAACTTGATTCAGCAAAGTGTGCAAAAGAAGTTGCTTACGGTGGTGAAGAGATTCAAACTGATGGCGCCGTAGTTCTCACATGCCATTCTTGCTGGGAACAGCTATGACTTGCGGCTTTACATAGTCAAAAGACACGTGCAGTTACTGTTAGGCCTCAAAGACACTCTGAGAATTGGAATGATGTAATTTAATAAAGAGCTTTGCCATACGAGTATGAGTAAAAAGTCCAGTTGTCAGGCCAGCACAGAAGACTCCAGTAGCAATGCAGAGAAAAGTAAAAGCAGAAATAGGCAAAATGGTGCATTTAGGTGTCCTTACTCCAGTTGAAGAGCCGACTGAATGGGTATCCTCCATGGTCGTAGCTCATAGAAAAGCTCAGATGATATTCAAATATGTATTGATCCAAGAGACTTATAAAAAAGTGTCCTCATCATTTGATGTGCGCAGTCGAGGAGGTAGCCACTTTCATGCAAAATTCCACTGCTTTTTCAGTATTAAATGCAAAAAGCTCCATTTGGCAAATTTCGCTGGATCATAAATCTTCATTGTTAACTACTTTCAGTACACCATTACACCATTTAGTAGACAGATTTTTGAGAATGCCTGTGTCTTTCAACATGCCATGGAACAAACAGTTTCTGGTTATCCATGTGCCATTAGAGTAGACAACATTATTGCTGGAGGCAATGGTGAAGATGAACACGATAGAAATCTCAGGAAATCTCTAGACCATGCACGTGAAGTAAATCTTAAACTGAATCCTCAGAAATGTAAATTTAGCCTGAAGGACGTTACTTATGTGGGTCATTTATTTACCAGTTCTGGCTTACTACCAGATCTGTCCAAGCAAACAGCAATTGTGGAAATCCCAGTTCCAGAGAATGTCAAATCTTTACAACGTTTTCTAGGTGTAGTCAACTATTTAGGAAAGTTCATCCCAGACTTGAGTGAACTTTCTGCACTATTACATGAGCTGACATGCAAAAATGTACACTGGTCCAGGTTGGTAAAACACCAAACAGCATTTGATATTCTAAAGCAGAAAATTGCCAGTCCACTCACATTGAGATATTATGATGATCACAAACCTGTAACTCTTTCTTGTGATGCTTCAAAGTACGGCTGTGGTGCAGCATGTCTTCAAAAAGGCATACCAGTAGCCTATGTATCAAGAACTTTAACTCAGAGACGTATTATGCACAAATAGAAAAATAACTTATTGGCAGTAGTCTTTGCATGTTCAAAGTTCAATGATTATATTTATGGCAGACCTATCCAGATAGAGACTGATCACCAAGCACTAGTAACAATTTTGTAAAAGCCAATGCTTAGAGCCCCAGCTCGATTGCAATGCGTGATGCTAAAATACAATTTCAATATTCTTTACAAAAAGGGCAAACACTTGTACCTTGCTGATGCCTTCTCACACATACCCAGAGAAATGACAGAGCAACATGAAAATGAAGCAGCAGACTGTGAAGTCATGGAAGTTCAAAATTTTCATCATCAATGCTTGATGAATTAAGAAATCACACAGCTTCAGACCCAATTCTCCAGAAGCTAAAAGCATGTTATCAGTCAAGGATGGTCAACATGGCAAACCAGTTTAATGCTTGATATTCAACAATATTTTCCTTACAGAGATGAGCTCATCATGATGGAAGATGAAATCATCATGAAAGGTCCAAAATTGATAATTCCTAAAGCCTTACAACATGCATATATCAAGATCTTGCATCATGGTCACCCAGGTACTGATTCAACCAAAAGAAGGAAAAGAGGCATTGTATTTTGTCATTCTATGTCCAAAGATATAGAGAAGAAAACTCTAGAATGTTCAGTTTGCAAGAGCACTAAACCACATCGACAAAAAGAACCATTTCAGCTACACCAAATTCCTGATCAACAGCTGCCACAGATATTTTGGAATGGAATGGTCAACATTACTTGGTACTAGGAGACTCTTACTCACATTGGTTTGAAATTGACCTACTTCCTAACTTGACGTTCAACACAGTTATTAGAAAATTGAAGAGGCATTTTCTGTCCATGGTAGTCTACAAAAAGTCATGTCTGACAATGGTGCACAGTTTACTAGTCGGCAGTTCAAGAGATTTACTGAGACATGGGACTTTGTTCATTTTACGAGTAGTCCTGAGTATCCACAAGCCAATAGTTTAGCTGAACATGCAGTTCAGAGTGCAAAGCACTTGTTGGAGAAATCCAAGAGAGATGGTACCAATGTTTTCCTTAACTTACTCAATCTCACAAACATTCATCGAGACAACTTACTTGGTTCACCTGCTCAGAGATTGATGGCCAGACAGACTAGAACAACTCTTCTAATCAGCAAACAATTGTTAGTACCAAATGCAAAAAAACAACAGTGTGGTCAAGGCTCAGTTTCCAAGGAAATGTCAGTCGCAAAAGTTGTACTTTGATAAGACCAGTAAAACCCTTAGACCATTACTACAAGAAGAAGTTGTGAGAATGCAAACATCCAAAGGATATGACTGAGTGGGAATCATGAATAACATTTGTGAAGAACCAAGATCTGACATCATACAATCTGAAGGCATGGATTTCAGAAGGAATTGTAAACGTGTTATCTGTCTCCGAACAAGTGATGCAGCAGATTGCCTGTGCCGATGACTCTAATTCCCAGAGCGACTCTTCAACTGTTCAAATTCAAAAGGACAGTGTTCTTTCTTCAAACAACTTTGATGTAAACCCTGATGTTCCAGTTTGAAAGAATCCCCATAGACTGTCCCTGTTGCTAAACCCAGTCAGAATTTCTGTGTAACTAGGTCGGGTAGAATTTCCAAACCAAATCCTAAATACGCAGCGACTTGGACTTGAAATCAGTTTTGTTTTGCTGAAATGTTGAAATAATGTCTAGCTCTTAAATATGTCTTTGTTCTCATATTTGCAACATCAAACAAAATCAATGTAGATCAGTGTGTATATTCAACCTAGTCAGTCACTGTAGCTAGACACCACATGCATATAAGTCACTGAGCGGATTCACTTTATAACCTCGAATTACTGAAATGTCAAATTTCAGTATCTCGAGACTATAAAACCGAATCCACAAAACACCGACACAAAAAAACGCGAAAGTCAAAACACCAAAAAAACCACACACACAATACTACACATACACCACAACACCCATATCACAACAAAAACAAACAAAACTACATACATACACAACTCATACACACATAAGCAGGGGGACAAGCCCCCCTGCACCCCGCATGTGGGGAGCTGTGCCCCCCACATCCCCCCTACTTATATATACTAACTCCGAGATCGCACAAACACAAAACAGAAGCCGACTCACACACGCACATTCTCCGACCCCTCACACACACATCAAACACATCAGCACACTCACACACACTCTAACTCCCACTCACAACCCTTAGAAAACACTTACCTGACATAATACCTACATCCACACACGGCACCGCACACCATCAAAACACAATCCCGGACATTACACAGCGTAAGGTCATAACCGCGAATTCGACATATATTCGAATTCGCGATTATGGGCTTTCGCTATTTTTAACATTCGGCTTTATAGCCTCGAGATACTGAAATTCGACATTTCAGTAATTCGAGGTTATAAAGTGAATCCCACTGAGCACATGCGAGATCAGTGCCATTTTCCATAGTCAGCCAGTGTGAATGTAAGCTTTAAGATGCATATGTGAGTGTGTTAGAAGTACCGAATCAGTCAGTAAGCATATGAAATTTGAAGTATATGTACAGATTACAGGTCCTGATTTGTGTTTGTATGATAAACAACTTAAACACATTCTGTGCCTGTGTCTCATTTGAATACAGTGGATGAAAATAAAACATTTTCCTGTTAGAATCTGCCAGACAAAAAAGAGGTTGCTACCAATAAAGAAAAAGTAAGGGTGGTGCTACAAGTCCTGCTCCTAGATCCAATCAAGTACAAGAAAAACAAGTGCCCCAATAGAAAAATTACATCATGGCGCACAGAACCAAACAGTGAGTTCCAAACCAGGCATGCATCAACATAGGTGAACTTACACTAGGCTGCTTTGAAGTGAGAAGGGAGAAAGGAGAAATGCACTGCCATTGCAACAGTTGTCTGCCCCACATTTACAAAGGATACTGGGGAGAGGAGAAAAGTGTCCAGGTAGTAATGGAGAGAATAAGGCTACCCCACAAAGACAGAATGAAGTAAATGGAGTGTGTCTGCCTAGAAAAGAACCACTTCATCTAGTCAGACAAGCTATGTAGGACTTTGCAATAGGAAACACTGTAAAAAATGAATGAGGGCCATACAGAAAGAATAAGGGCATAGTACCAAAACTGAAGAAAATAAACTGTTCTTTAAAGATAATCATATCCAAAACCAAAAGGGAATTTGGGAAAATATGGGGTGTGCATAGTTCAGTGGAAGCCTCAAAGACTTTCTAGAAAGGTACTGGAAAGAGTGTCAACAGATAAACCTACTGTGCATATGAATGTAGAAAGTTTATTTTACTTGGAGAAAGAAAAAACTCACCAGAAGACAAACTATTAAAAATAAATAAGTGGGAAAGAAAGGGCTGCTACCATGTAGAAATTAGGCAGAAGCCATCTGGAAAAACTGTCAAAGAAAATAAAACCACAAGTGCAGATGCATGGATGAGAAATACAACAATGTCTAATCAAGGAGAATGGGAACTAAGGCAAGATTGGGAAACTGGTCTGTGGAGGAATGGATGCCTGTTAAGTAATTGTGACCCTCAAGTTAGACATAGAGTCAAAAACTCAGTGTGTGACACTATCTCACACAGCCTCACCAGCTCAGCAGAACATCATCAGTAACATAGGAAGTGCTTAGTAGTGAATTACAAGAGGCCTAACCATAACTCAGAAATAACTAAAATGACTCCAACGGAGAGATAGTACAATGTAGTCAGTAAGCAATCAGTTCAGCTAGGTGTCACAAAATAAATATACTGTTGTTACTGAGATAAAAAAAAGACAGAAAGGGGGTTAGTTAGAAAAGCAAATGAAGAGACTGCATATGTGTAATATTTAGGTGAGAAATAAAATAAAAAGCCATGCATGTGCAGGGAAAGAAGTTCATGGGAACTTATCTGAAGCGAAGGAACACAACATTAAACATGCAGATAAACACAGTTCCAGGCAAATAAGGATAAAGAGATAAACTGGGACAAACTGAACACAGCTAAAGATAAATGTAATCAAAAATAAATGGAAGCACTTTCACACTCCAAGGTGCCTGATGATGTTTTTGATTAGATTTATCTTTGTCTGTGGTCAACATGTCCTACTTTATCTGAAGGGATGCAGGCTGCAGTCATTTCTGAAACATACATGTACACCCTATAAAGGTAGTCACCTGAAGCAATGCAGTCTCATTCACAACAGAAGAAAAACATGAGAACACAATTCTGGATTTGTGCCTGAAAAACTATGACCTACAATTAACATAAAAAATTATTCCTCTAAACTGCAAATCATATTTTAATAAAATGTTTGCATGGCCACTAATTGATGGTATTTACCATCTAAGCAGATCTGTCATCTATATATCCTGTGCTGTCAAGGGGCATCCAGCTCATAGTGACTCCATAAACAACCAATGCTGTATTAAGAGTTAACTAGCCAGGGTAGGAATAGAAACATTTTGCCAGGCCTTTCACAGTTTGGAGTAGCCAGTAAACCTGTGCATGTCTTTGTAATGTGGGAGAAAACTGCACTACCTGGAGAAAATCCACACAGACATAGGGAGGACATGCAGACTTCACCAATAACCATACCAGAGAATGTCTTTTAAGTAAAATGAACTCTCGAAACAAAGATTGGCACCCTTCTCTCGGACTGGTCACTCACTGCCTTTTATTTGCTCCTTGCTGCAGTGCCTTTTTAAGGCAACAACACTAATTACTGCACCACATCCTCCCACTGAGAGATGTATAAGATGTAAAAATTGTTAGGGACTGAGATATAGCAGAATTTCATTGGCAGGTTGGCCATGGTTGCTGGGCCAAAGACAGCCATACATGATGGCATGAAAAAAACATTTTATACAAATGTTCATGAGAATATAATAACTGACCCATTTTCTCTACCTTTAAACACAGTAGCAAAACAAGACAAAACAAAGCCAAAAACACATATGTCTTCACACTTTGTACTCAATACCAGTGCATGTGTCACCTGCAAAATATAGAGAGAGAGAAAGAGAGAAAGAGGGAGAAAGAGAGAGAAAATCTGCATCATGTCTTCAGTCTGCTTGCCTATATGAATCAGAGTGGTTTTGGGTATGCTTATGGTGAATGTAAAAGAACAGGACAGGTAGTTTCCAACCAACACTCTAGTAGAGAGAGCTCCACCTAGTGGACACCATGAGCCTGACGTTTGCACAATGAATCTTGTTATATCCTCCAGGGATGTTCTACTGTAAATGACACAGACAGATATCCGTTTTGTTATATTTTGTAGACTGAGTATGAATGTAATAACATTACAGCAATTGAAGACTTTATATTAAGATTCTCATAATTACATTATAAGAAAGGAAAGTTTGAGGCTAATGCACATATTAGTATGTCATCATGTAAGCTTTACTGGGTTGGTTGGAGAAATGAAAAGGTTTTCCACATTAATGTTCTCTGATACACATTTCAAATTAGCCATTCAAGAAAATACAGTCAATCCACTGGTGAACTACAATCAAGAGATGTTGCAGTATTTGTAAAAGGCTTCTAGGTGATATTAGTTTGTATGGGTAAATTCTTTATTATTAGAAAGCTATCAGTAGTTAAGTGATCATCCTACATATCCTTAGTGGATAAACAAAGTATCTTTGGGATATATGGGCCACTGCATTGTTTCAATACTGTACCTTCTAATTAACTTTGCTGCCTGTGCCCACCTATGGCTATGTATCACAGGATCAAACATACAAATTTAATAAACACAAATTGACCTGGAAACAAAACAGTCTCAAAGAACACTGCAGGGTATTTAACAGAGACCTGCTATACTCTTTGAACGGTGTAATTCTACATCTGTGTGCTAAATGGATGACAACGTAATAGGAGGTGCAACAGCTCATATATAACACAAGCTTTGTACCATTCATCTACATTTGACAAGCAATATTAAAGTTTTGTGGTGCAACTGAAGTGATACTGATACAGTAACCACATAAGTAAATTTAGCATAAGTGAATGTATGGCTGCTCATCCAACCCCAATGCACATAGTATGAATACTTGTATGCATACCTGCATACATAAATAGATAGAAAGATATACACATCTGTACAAATAATCTTGTTTCACTGCATGAATTCTGCAACTCAAGATAAATGCAAATATCATCTACAGATGTTAATGCATTCATCTACCCTAATATGATAATGTCTGCATTCCATAAGGGTACTTTGTACTGAGTGGATACAGGTGACCCCCACATATATTGATTTCCGCAGCAGTCTGCCACTTAAAGTCTAAAGTTGTGATTTATAGAAATATTCTGTGTGCCTGAGCAAGACTTGTACCACTTAGCAGAGATACACTGCAGAGTAAAACATATAGCTTTTATGACAGTGACACTCTGCATGGCTAAGCTGCTAACTGTGTACAAATTCTTCAACTGGAACAAGGCTAAAACTCTGCATGCCAACCAGAGTCAGTCATTGCAAGTGGTAAATTGTGCAGCAAGGTAGTAGCCATGTGTAATATATGTATCTACAGATCTATATGGTAGGCATCAGAAGACAACACATTGTCAGGACTTCCTTACTATCTTGAATGCCATACAGATTTGTGCTTTGAGCATATGATATGGGGATAACTGCTATGGGTCAAATACTCCAAGAGCATACTATGAGACCCCACTGTCACATGTTACCTCATAAGTGTTCACAATCCATGCAGGCAGTGATACCCAGCAATCATCTATATATCTATGTGGGTCTCTGTGTGGCAGCCCCTTTGTTTGTGCATATGCACATGTCCATCCCTTGCAGTAGGCTGGGGTATCATTGGACTACTCCATTGTCCACAGCATAGCAAATCTGAGCCTTCTACACTTTTCATGAACTTCTCCACACCTGTACTGTTGCACATACCCATGGTAACCCACTGCTACAAATCAATGGTCTATTGTTCTCCAGCATTCACCATCCCATAGCTATATGTCTTGTTCTCACAGATGTCCTCATGTCCTTCAGATGAGCAGCAATGGTTGGACAACTTCAATAAAACTGAAAATGACATACTGATACAAGCAGTCAGCTTCCATGGGTACTACCTTCTAGGGAGAAGGTGTGCTAACCACTGTCTACATGACCACATATGGGTGACAATGGTCTATGACATCAATACCGTCAGTGAAGGGAATTGCACAACAAAGCAATGTTAAAGACTTGTCACCGCATGATCAGGCGGGACTGTAAGAAGGCACACAATATAAGAGGTCAGGCACTGTGTGTGTGTGTGTGGGGGGGGTGATATCCCATTAATGGCCTAACCAATATGGAGGAGTTCTACTGCCCCTATATGGAGATGATGAAAGTATAGGTATCGTACTTTGAGAGGCAGTTACAAGATCTAAAGTGGCCAACCCTCATGTATCTCAGACAGAAATGCACTGGGTTAGTAACCATATTGCTGTCTGAATAGTACCTTTGTACTGTGTGCTGGCAAGCCTTAAATACTACTGCATAGGTTTCCCATACGTACATCAGGAGTGCAGGCACACAGGAATAGCAGTAAAGATATGTATCTGTTCTATTTCTGCATGGTCTGCACCACTGTTTTTATGCATAACACAGGGTCTCACATGTAGAATGGGTATTCGGATTCACTGTACTCTGACTAGTATTGCAGAATCATAGGCTGGACCATTGTTATGATGACACATGTGTAGGTTTGGTTATTTTGACATGTTGATGCAAGGATCTATGGCAGGTCTGACAATGATGCCAAGACACAGGCAAAGTCACATTCAGATGACTCACAGTCACTGTTTCTCTCCCTCTGGGCTGGTCTTCCATCTATTTTTCAGAGTGGAGAGCAGCCTTTCCTCATACCTGAGCTACAGCCTGCACATCCTGAATGCTCACCATCCCAGTTGGGGGGCTCCCCATGACTGACTGTACCAGTATTGTCCCCCATGATGCAGCAGCAACAGATGTGTGCACTGCATCCAACATCAATACAGCAGACTACTAGGTAATCCCAACATTGTCCCATGACAGAGCCAGCCTGTGATGTGTAGACAGAGCTAGGCTCATTTAATAGAAATGGATGTCTATCATCCAGGGATGGTCTGCTCCTACATGTACCAAAATTAGGCTGATAGATGTGATGTGTGCCTTCCATAGGATGCTGCCTATCAACACCAATGAATGAATGTGACTATGGAGTCCTGAGTTGATAATTTACTAGATCTTATGAGGACTATGGTTATATAAGTTGTTTTGATATCCAATTTTGTGTGGAAGCCAGAAATAGCTACCATCACTGTAATGTTCGGCCATCTTGTCCATGATTGAAGATGGGTACAAAGCTGGGGTGATCATGTCATGCCATTGCAGGTTACATAGTCTGCTCCTGTGAGTCTAGAAATATCTTGGTCCACCACTCCACATTATGGGTAGTGATGACTGCCAGCCTTGGGGACAGGATGGCTCCCACTTGAACTATGTACAGGTTCCTTTCACCCAGTAACTTTATATCCCTGCCACAGGGGGCCCTATAGTCCTGCCACTACAAGCCAATGCAGTGCCCCAGATCATGGTCATCTAGTGTCAACCACCACTAGACTGGATGCTGCTGCTGCTTCAGCTACACTACCATGAACTGTGACCCTCATCGTTTGGGGGCTGTAATGTGGCTGCTTCTGGCTGTTTCTCAGAGTCACAGTCATGGTTCCACAATGGTAGTATGGTGACAGTGAAGAGGTGGCTGTAGCAGATCCACCACAGACAGCTGGACTACATGCTTTCTGGTAATCATAAAAAACACTGTGGAGAGGACAAACCGCACCGGACAGCCGAGAAATTTTAACAGATTTATTCCAAGGTTAAACGTTAGACAATTCACCACATTTTTCGTCAATAAGCTGTAAGACTTCATCAGACAAAGGCTCAATTTAATTAACACATTTATATATGCTGACAAATTTTAAATTGACCAATAAAATCTGTTAAAAACCAATCCTCATGAATATGAATGCAAATGAAAAACTCATCCAACTATATGTATACATATTAAATGCATCCCTACTTTACAGATACATGTATTATTTGTGCAATATATAGTGCACTAAAAACATTTAATAATTTTTTAATCTTTTATTTATTAATATATTCATATATAAAATTCATAATATTAAGACAACATTCAACCAAAAACACAAATCACTTCATCAATGGGACAATGCTCCCATCTGGTGGTCAAAAAATGGTATATATAATCCTATTGCATCTTTTACACTAAAATCAAAGTGAAACTTGAAATAGATAGAAATTTAGCGAGAATTAATTCATGTAATGAATATAAATAACACCTTAAAAATACCCAGATAAATAAATATATATGAATCAAATATTGAACCCAAAAAGTATTAATACATAAATATATATGTATATATATATAGTATACATAAAATATACATAAAACATAAATAATATACCCATAAAATACTGTGTTATATTAAATATATTAAATATTTAAAACTGTTAAAAAATGTATTTATTTTAAAATATATGTAAATATACAATCATGTAAATGAATAAATGTATATATATGTGCACATGTGAACCCAATGCTGGTATTATTACAGTTTGGCTGCCCTTAATTTCAAAACTGGGGTGAATGAGATGTAATCGTTTAAACCTGGGAATTTGTTGGCCTCAAGAACAATCTGTCAATATAATTCCCGGTATTCAATGTGAGTCCCCCATAAACCCCCTCTCTCTCTTTATTTATCTGGGTATTTTTAAGGTGTTATTTATATTCATTACATGAATTCATTCTCGCTACATTTCTATCTATTTCAAGTTTCACTTTGATTTTAGTGTAAAAGATGCAATAGGATTATATATACCATTTTTTGACCACCAGATGGGAGCATTGTCCCATTGATTAAGTGATTTGTGTTTTTGGTTGAACGTTGTCTTAATATTATGAATTTTATATATGAATATATTAATAAATAAAAGATTCAAAAATTATTAAATGTTTTTAGTGCACTATATATTGCACAAATAATACATGTATCTGTAAAGTAGGGATGCATTTAATATGTATACATATAGTTGGATGAGTTTTTTATTTACATTCATATTCATGAGGATTGGTTTTTAACAGTTTTTATTGGTCAATTTAAAATTTGTCAGCATATATAAATGTGTTAATTAAATTGTGTCTTTGTCAGATGAAGTCTTACAGCTTATTGACGAAAAACGTGGTGAATTGTCTAACGTTTAACCTTGGAATAAATTTGCTAAAATTTCTCGGCTGTCTGGTGCGGTTTGTCCTCTCCACAGTGTTTTTTTTGTTTATTGGTCTTTGTTACACTGTGCCTCGTATTTTCAGATTATTAGTTCTCATGGAGGGTGAGGACAGCTTTTCCCCGGTCTGTATGGATACTGTTACATCGCAGGGAAATCAGTTACCGGCACTTATTGGCCAGCTGAGCCAGCTAGTTGCTTTGCTGACTCCTTTATGTCACTCACTTGTACGCCAAAGTGGCACTGACTCTCTTCCTGGTAACCAGGATGCATTATTGCCTCGTGGAGACAAGAACGGAGATGGCGGAGATGGACATGGCTCTAATCGCAGCTTCATTGATGTTGTGAATACGGGACCTGGTGGCATTAACAACTACCCGAATATTCTTATTCAGGGCACTAACTCTCAAGCGGATAACAGTGGACATGGTTATATTCGCAATTCGGCAGGAAAACAAGGTGACTGTTTGATTAACAATATATCTTTGAACGAGTGGCTCAAACAAAGGTTGAGCTTAACGACGTTTCACCTATTGAAAATGATAACTTTTGCACATATGCCGACAATGTACACAAGTTGAATGATTTGTTGTTTAAGTTTAAAATATTTAATATTGACAACGTATATTTGAAAGAATGCCTTAACGCTAAAATTGTACCAAAAGGCTTGCACATTTATAAATTTCCCAACAATGTGAAGGAAGGCACAAAGTTCTATGATAAGTTATTGAATATGTTTGATGGTTGGGGCTTTGAGCTCCTGAGAGTTATTATTAAAAATAATGAAGAAGAAATTGATTGCTTAATGAAGCAAATTGATATTGTTAATGGTAAAATAACTAGTGATCTTTTATTTACTGTGGAACAAGAAAAACAGAAATATTTGAATTTAAGAAGTGATATAGAAAAGAAATGTAGTAAAATTGTAGAAAAGAAAAAAAGAAAGATAATGAGAGATACATTTGAATATGAACAAGGGATACAATACCCGAAACCTAGAAGTATTTTTAACTATAAAAATGAGAGATATTTATACAATAGTCAATATGGACATGAAAATATTATTTATCATGACGAAAGACATGGTGACTTACAACAGGATCCTTTTGACCCTTCCGATTTCCCTCCCCTTCGAAGGTCAGAAAGGATCAAAAATCAGAAAGAAGGAAATTTTCAAAGGAATGGATGGAGGGATGGGGGAGGGGGAGGGGCAGGAGATAATAAACCATAGATATTTAGAACTTCCTAATAAGGATAGTAATAACACTAACACTGACAACGATGATATTGATAGAGATCTGGAAAATATACATGATAAAGCTATTATTTGCACATGTGCTAATTTTAAGAACTTTAATATATTTAATTATACCGAGCTGGATATTAATGACACCTATTTTGAATTGTTTTCTAAAGGCCTCAATTTTGTCCCGAGGACTAAATGTGATATGAGTAGATTAATTATCGATGTTAAGATGTTCCTGAGGAAAATTAATTTAGAATTAATTTGTGGGGATATTACCACCGAAGTGGATCATGCTAGTGAGTTAAAGAAAAAAAGCACTTGGAATCCCCCTATACACACACAATTAAAAATTTTCTAGAATATTGCGGAGAATGAGTTAAGACAAACTATCAGAAAAAATAGATTTACTCCTAATCTTATACCAGAAGAACTAACATTACTTAATAGATTAAGGGAGAATTTGAATTTGAGAATAATGAAACCGGATAAAGGGGGTGGGGTGGTACTTATGAATTCCATTACATATGAAGGTAAAATGTTTAATATATTATTGGAAGAGTCAAAATATAGTAATGTTTCTATTAATGAAATTAACATTGGTTATAAGAGAATTTACACCACATTATATGATTTGTTTCTGGAGGGATTTATTGAACATAGTATGTTTGAATTTTTACATAATAATAAACCAAAAATTCCATCAATTTTCGGCATTCCCAAAGTGCATAAGAATTTGGAAGACCCCCCCTTTACGTCCTATTGTAGCAGCAGAAGGTTCAGTGATATCACCTTTAGCAAGATATATTGATACTAAATTGAAGAACCTAATGTTTAAAGGGAGGTCTTATTTGAAGGATGTATGGGATTTTTTAAAAAAAGTGAAGAGTATTACTATAAATAAAGATGTTATTTTGGTTACTATAGACATAGTAGATTTGTTTGGTTCAGTACCGCATAAAATAGGATTAGAATGGTTTGAAGAAGCTATAAGATCTTTTCAAGAATTAAAAGATGATGAAATTTACACTTGTGTCAATTTGATGGAATTGGTTTTAAAACATAATTATTTATTCTTCCAAGGAGAATATTACCATCAACTAAGTGGGCTAGCCATGGGAGCAAGATGTGCTCCCATATATGCCAACATGGTTTTAAATACATGGGAAGATAAATTTATCTATCATAATGCATATAGAGAATGCTGGAGTTTATATAAACAGTTTTTAGATGACATTATTATTTTTTGGAAAGACAGTATAGAAAGGTTAGAAGAGTTTATCAAATATGTTAATGGCACTACCACCTTTTTAAAATTTACCCATGAAATGAATGCACAGAGTATTAATTATTTAGATATGATGATAGAAAAAGACAGTGACAAATTTAAGTCAAAGGTTTTTTCCAATTCATATCTACATTTCAAAAGTGGACACCCTTTACATCAAAAGCGTAGTATTGTAAAGGGTCAAATGGTAAGGATTTCTAGGATGACATCCAGTGACCAAGATTTTATTGTAGAATTGGAAATTGTA
The DNA here is from genome assembly GCF_019279795.1 of Protopterus annectens. Lineage (NCBI taxonomy): Eukaryota > Metazoa > Chordata > Ceratodontiformes > Protopteridae > Protopterus > Protopterus annectens. The sequence continues at coordinate 267,161,580 of NC_056739.1, forward strand.
GTGGATATGTTTTTGGAGAGGGGTTATCCACTTGACTTTTGCAACCACATTAAAAAGGATATAATTCAAGGGAGAAATAATAGGTTTGCACCCATATTGAATTACAGTCTCCCCACTACCGGTGATTTTGGTCCAACGGAGCCTAAAGACTTAAACAAAGGAAAAATATACAGTCGGGCATTTATAACTGATTTTAGTGGTGATGCAGATGTCATCCACCAAGTGGTTCACATAGAATGAGACAAGTTCCTTAACATTACTGATCTTAATTTAAATAAATCAAGAGATTCTTTTAATATTATTTTTAGGAGGGGACGTAATATAAAGGATTGGTTGACAGTTCAACATAGAGTGAGGAAGAAAAGTACAAAAATAGGGGGCACTTATCCATGTGGTATGTGTATGCAATGTTCATCTATGTTTAATTCACATAGCATTTTTATTGAAGCAAGAGATAGAGAAGTTGTTGGTAAAGTATACAGTAATTGCAAATCTTTTGGAGTAGTATACATTGCGATTTGTGAAATATGTTCGGCTTTCTACATTGGAAAGACCAAAAGGAAAATAAGAAGGAGGGTGTATGAACATTTGAATTATATCAAAAACAAGAAAGAATTTAATGCACTATATAAACACATGAATACCTGCCTCCTAGCAAACTATACATTTTTCATTTTAGAAGAAATTCAGAAGGACGAGAGAGGGGGTTTATGGGAGACTCACATTGAATACCAGGAATTATATTGGCAGATTGTTCTTCAGGCCAACAAATTCCCAGGTTTAAATGATTACATCTCACTCGCCCCAGTTTTGAAATTAAGGGCAGCCAAACTGTAATAATACCAGCATTGGGTTCATATGTGCACATATATATACATTTATTCATTTACATGATTGTATATTTACATATATTTTAAAATAAATAATTTTTTAACAGTTTTAAATATTTAATATATTTAATATAACACAATATTTTATGGGTATATTATTTATGTTTTATGTATATTTTATGTATACTATATATATATATATATATATATATATATATATATATATATACATATATATTTATGTATTAATACTTTTTGGGTTCAATATTTGATTCATATATATTTATTTATCTGGGTATTTTTAAGGTGTTATTTATATTCATTACATTAATTCATTCTCGCTACATTTCTATCTATTTCAAGTTTCACTTTGATTTTAGTGTAAAAGATGCAATAGGATTATATATACCATTTTTTGACCACCAGATGGGAGCATTGTCCCATTGATTAAGTGATTTGTGTTTTTGGTTGAATGTTGTCTTAATATTATGAATTTTATATATGAATATACTAATAAATAAAAGATTAAAAAATTATTAAATGTTTTTAGTGCACTATATATTGCACAAATAATACATGTATCTGTAAAGTAGGGATGCATTTAATATGTATACATATAGTTGGATGAGTTTTTTATTTACATTCATATTCATGAGGATTGGTTTTTAACAGTTTTTATTGATCAATTTAAAATTTGTCAGCATATATAAATGTGTTAATTAAATTGTGCCTTTGTCTGATGAAGTCTTACAGCTTATTGACGAAAAACGTGGTGAATTGTCTAACGTTTAACCTTGGAATAAATCTGTTAAAATTTCTCGGCTGTCCGGTGCGGTTTGTCCTCTCCACAGTGTTTTTTTGTTTATTGGTCTTTGTTACACTGTGCCTCGTATTTTCAGATTTCTGGTAATCATGTTATGTAGCATACAGTATGCTGTGAATATCTTGTAAGTGGTGACATGGCCAAACACATTCTCAAATTTTTTCTGGTTTTGCATATTGGTAGTGTTATACTGCTGTTCATTGATACACTCTGGGTTCCTTACAGACATCACCAATCAAAGGATATCCTGCATCACCTGAAGTACAGTAGGATCTTATGGAGGGGTGGGACATGTACACCTCATCTTTGCATACATGTACGTGTTTATCTATTTGCTCCCACTATGCCTGCTTTCCCGATTTCTTACAATTACCAACCAGGTGGCCCTGTTGAATTTTCCTATCCAGGAATCACTATAAATGAGTTGTTTGTCATATGTCAGGATACTGTGCAGACACCTGTATGTTCTACACACTACATTGTCAGTTAATGAAATGGTAAATTCCTTCCCCTCCCATTAACATCCTACACAAATACCTGGTAGGGCGTTTATTGATAGATGTGTGCAATTTATAGATCACAAAACTTTGGGGAGGTGGACAATGTCATAGAAGCCATGCAAGGTAGTGGCTCTCTCCCCTGGTATGCTGTGGAAACAGATAGACTCATCCAGATGTCAAAGTAGTGTATCAAGATATGTAAGTAGCATTCTGTAGGTTGACAATTTCCAGTATACTCATTGAGTCCCCACTTTGTCTCCAAAAGATCCCTGCAGTAAATATGATATGAGGTCCATATACACTAGTGTTCACCACTGCAATACGTCAATGCTTTCCTCTTGATTGTTGATGATACATGTCAAACAATGTCTTTATGAGATGTATGTCTACACAAAAACAATCGGTCAGCTGACAGTAGGTTAGCTAATGGTATGTTATGCATGGATAGTACTGGTTTTGTTCCTGTTCCCTACTGCATCTTTGTATTATGAGATAGAAGGTGGTGCTGCTGATTGCCCTTTAGTGATAATTCACCAGTGCTGTAGCTGCAATGAACATCCTTCCTTACTCCATCTCTGAAAGCTTCCATGTGCTCTTGGCTGTGATAGCGACATTACCTGCTTTCATTGACTCTATTCTGTCTCTCATTATGCACTCAGTAACTGTATACCTTCATTTGCATGTCATTATACACTGATGTGCATGCACTATCTTCCATGCTGCTATCCTTGCTGCTCCATAGCAGTAGCTGGTACTATGAATTGCGACCTGACTGTGTATGGCCTCAGGCCACGTCCTGTGAAACAGCATACAATGCATACCCCACTATTTGTCTATGAATCCCGGGCCATGTCATTGGTTTGTAGCTTAAGTAAATTGTACGGTATTACACTAAACAGAGCATATGCTTACCTTTCTTTATTTACACTTCAAGTCAAAACTGAAAAATGGGGCACGTAAATAATAAAATGTCTAAGAACCTTGGAGAGACATAATATACTACCAGTAAATGATTAAAAGAGTATAGCAAGACAGCTTTTTAGTAGGCCACTTTAATTGTGGAATTTTAGTTGATAAAATTTAAACGTGTAAAGCATTATCAAGTGCAGTGATAAACCTCAGCAATCACTACCCATCTTCTACTACTAATTCAGGTGAAGCAGGGGTTTTAATTCTTAAAAGCATCCCCAATGATGCAGAATCTTCTAGTGAGTTTGAATGCTGAAGGTTCCAGCAAAGTATACAGGGTGACTACATGTAGGAGTGTAAGAACTATTTTTTAGGTAATTTATTTCCCATTCCAGTAAACCACTTTAAATTTACCAAAGTCCAAATCCTATAGCAGTATTTTATAATAATCAACATAAATAAACCCTGTTTATCTTCATATTTAAATAAAATTGGAGGCATTGTAAATAGTTATAATTTTTTGTTTGTTCTTCAAAACTATAATTCATTGTATTCCTTTATTCTATGATATTTTAAAGTTTATCATTTTTGTAATTTTTTTTCTCTTTCAAAAAATTTTAATAAAAATATTTCAAGCAAAAAAAAAAAGGAGTGTAAGAACTGTGCTCATGTATTGCACATTATGGCTTTACTTGAAAACAGATGTGTAGATAAACACAAAAAACACTAATCCCTCATAAAAGTTTAAATATGAGTTCTGTAGATTTCTACGGAAGAAAATTCATTTCTGGGCCACAGCAGACAGGTAAATTATGCAGTGGTTCAAGGTCAAAAACATACTTAAAACTTTAAGAATAGGGAGTGAACAAAACAATAACGTGGGAGTAAAGCATGAAAGCAGATAGACAAAGGAAAAGGAGGCATATAAGGAGAAACAATTAAGATGTTATCATCACAGGTACCTACTAGAGAGGTAAGAAGGTGAGAAAGTGGGATATAAGATACAACAGGGGAAGAAAGGGTAATGAAGCGCATTCGTTGAGCGACTGACTAAGTTACCACAGGGCAGAAGTAATATTTAATAAAAAGAAATGTACAGAAGTCAAAACTGACATTATAGGATAATTTGGAATTATCAGGGGAAAAAGTAAAGGATGGAGGTATTTTCCTGAATGTGACTCACTCTCCCTGCGGTTTGGAATATATGTGTGAAACTTAACTCTACAAGATGGCCACTGTTGAAGTGACAGCCCAACCCCATGTGCAAAAATGGGAAAAGGGGTTATGGATGGATGGATGGTTGTTAAGGGAATGATAAAAGAGCAGGGAGGCTGAATATGATGAAAATGCATGAGACAGTATTGAGTGAACCAGAAATACGGAACAATCACTGCAGGTAAAAAATGACAGACTTAATTATTAAATGGAAATGGGTGTATCAGCTGATAAAAAGTACTGTACATGTATGGGAATGTCTTACCAATGTAACTGCTAGACTGCATGCAATTACATGTTGGATGACTTACTTAAAAATTATATGAAGAAAACATTTTAAAAAATGCTTACCAGTTATACTAAGGATGCAGTAGTTACTTTTTATATCTTGAGTTGCTGTCTTAAGGCAAACCTAAGTTTGTGTGAATTAAGGACTGTAGTGTATGACTGCTATTAAGGAAGAAAACAGCAGAGGGGCTTGTATATTTAGTAATACAAGCAGTATGCTTAAAGTCATTTTATAGATATTCCAAGATGTTGGTTATCACAAAAAACTGAAATAAATCTGAACATAGATTTTCGTATCACTTGAACACCCTTTAGTGGGAATGAAGTCAGAAGATATTTTGGTCTTTCATTTTCAATTATTTATATTCCACCATATTCACTAACCAACAGCACCATCCTGGTGTTCTTTCAAATGTATTTCATGTCCAAGGCTAGAGAGTAAGGCAAGTGTTAGTAACTGCTCTCTCCCATATCCAGACTATGGGAAATGCACTGCATCCTCAGTGATGGAAAGTAGCAGTCGGGTCTCAATGACATTCAGCGCCTACTAAACTAGGATGTGTCTCTGGGTATCAAAGTGAATCGTTTTATACTCTGACATTTAGACTGATATAATACATTGTGTGAACTCAAGTGAAAATTATACCAATCAGCCAAATGGGAAGGTATTACCTCTTTTTAAAAGACCAGAGTTGCTGGCATGGGTGCATGTAACTCCAAAATTCGCTATAATGGATGGGTACTGAATCCTCAGAGATGGTATGAAATATCTGTTCTATTTTTGTTTCTAGTGCTGAATAGTTTCAAGTACAGCCATTTTGACTGTCAAAGCAGATGCATTCTAACCTCAATAGTCATGGAAAGATATGGCAAGGTGGAGAAAGTACATCACAGTGGTCTGCTTTACATGTCTGGCGTGTACATGCATGCAGAAATGTACACACATGCAGACATAAATTTACAAAACATATTCTTACAGACACCCATGTACACACAGTTTAGAGTTAAACCTAATTATTAATGTGAATTATATGTGTAAAATGAGTTAAAATTATTAACATAAAAACACACTTTATATAAAGCATGACACTAAAGATAATTATGGTATTGTTTAGTTTGTAAGGTTTTGCTGTCATTTAAGGATTTCTTACTTTCCATCCCCTAGGATGTTCTTCATGGTTCAGATCCCAGTACTTGAGGTCAGTATAATAATGGCAGGGACACAGTCAGCGCAGGAACACACAGCATGGATTTTTCATAGAACTAATGTCAAACTCTGCTAGATCTAGTTTTGTTAGGCTGTCCTGATTATAAAAGTTTAGGTCAGAATCTAGATTTCTTACAAATAAAGGATTGCATAGTGCCTAGTGGGAAAATATGTTCCTGCATTTTGCTGTCCCCCATGGGAATGAAATGTATCGTGTTTCTGCCAGATGTCAATGATGACTGAATTTTCTTAATAAATGAAAATAATGCCATTTGTATTCCTGAACTTACTTCTCCATAATAGACAGTTTTAATTAGTTCACATTTCATTTTATTAAGAGATGAATTTTAAGCCATGATTTTTACGGGAAAGGAAAAATGACGGTACTCTTTTTTTCTAAGCATTGGAGAAAACATACGATTTTGTAACAGAATGTAGCCAGTGATGGCACACATCTTTCAGGTTTAGAAAGTTGAATTGTTATGGACTGGCTTTCAAATGCAGTTCAGGTATCATCTTTACAAGTGCACTTGACTGCAATAGGTGTAAATTTTTTTTAGCAGTGGATGAGATTCAAGAGCTTCTGTAAGCCAGACAGACTAGATACAACTTTCACTCAATTTCTAAGGGGTCTTGGCACTACAACAGCAACCTATATTATCTTATAGAAAATGTAGTTACCACATATCTTGCTTTCAGCTAATAATAAAAATCATTACAGCACCTCAGAGCATTGGAATATTTAACCCCTTATCTGACTGCCAGTCATGTTCCATTGACCTATCCTTTCATCTGACATTGACACAATGACATTGTTAAGCTGCCTCATTGCTTTTCTAATCTAAGTCTTACAATCTGTTTAAATCTGATTGGCTCATAAGGAAGGATATGCAAGTCCCTGAGGTGGCTTCACTCTATGAAGCTTTCTTTTCATCCTGAGAAAACTAGGCTGAATTTTAATAAGCCATCTCAAAGTATACCTGCACCTCTTCAATACAAATATATTAATTTCTTGGCAGTAATATTCACTCTAGGAAATCTTTCATTGCTAACAATTTATAGGGTTGGACATTTCAAAATGGAAAAGGGATTCTAACAGTTGACTGTAGCAGTAAGAAAACTAAAAAAAAAAAATAGAACTCATTGTAGTTCAGCCAGGACCACACTTCTGAAGAAATAATACATTCACATACGCTAAACGTATTATGTTCTAGGAGATGTGTTCCTTTGTTAAGCTGCTGCTAATAGAAATATTTTTTGTTCTTCATTTCAGTCTCTAAATTACTGTGTATTTCATTTGCTTGTAATAAGTGAAATGTTATCCACAAAGAAAAACTATAATAAGCATATGTGTTTAATGCCAGATAACTGATTTTGTTCTTAAAATGGCACTATAGGACTGAACGAGACTTTGCATTGCCAGCTTTGGCTCAAAGGATCCCCTGCCACAATGACTGTTAAACTGGTAGGTTGCTGTATACAACATTACAGCCACCTATGCGTTTATATGGACTGCTCCAGGTATACATCCCAGACTGGCCTTTGCAAACACCTGTCTGATCCACTTGACCTGGTTTTGATCTTAGCTTTGATAATATCGCCAAGACTTTAACACCTGCTGGGCATTTGTGATACTTTTTTTCCAAATTGCATTACAGATGCCATGTCTGAAGTGCAGTAACATGGCCGACTGCCAGTGTTGCTCACTACACCAACATCATGTGATCTTCTTTGTTATACAGTGTGATATACATTATGAACAAGAAGTACAAGGCAGCAAACTTTCTGCAGTAGTGAGATATGCCAGTGGCAGTAACAGCTCTAATGACATTTGGCTTCAGTTTCATGACAAAAGTGACACAAAATGCTAGATTACAGCCAGTATAACTAGCAAAATGTATGCTTTTGGTAAGATACTATGACAACACACCTGTATATAGTTACTTGAGCATGTCAAGCACTAGTCACTCTCACATTGGATGGGGGTTGAGATATGGGATCTGGGTGTGAATCGTATGATTCTAGAGTGTAAGCACAAAAGAGGTCATGAAACACTGATGGGAGGTAAAGGCAGTAGAGGCAAACTGATAATGCTACTACTAAAACTTCACAAGTGAAAATGTGTCTGCTGAGCCCAGCAGCCGGAAGCACGGTTCAACTGTGTTCTGCTGGCTTGGTCTATGTGGCCTGTAGAATAAAGAAAGGAAAAAGCAAGCTGTTAGTCACCACTTTTTTAACCTGACAATGTTGTGTTTGGTCTGACGTATACTTGATGAGAAGTCTTTCATTTTAATTTGTTACTTACCTGGCAGGGGGAATACCATGATCAGGAAGGTAGATTCCAAAAGGTGAGTCTCTTCCATTGCACACTTCGTTTGGGTTGACCATTGTGATTTCTGTAAATGTGGGAAACTCAACACCATAATTTATGGTAGTGGGGGATTACATTTGAGCAATCCCTTGAACTTAAACTAACAAACAGGGAAGTCATTGTTCTACTGTATTCATTCATCAGATCTAATCTGAGTACAGTGTCCCCTTTGGTATGTATCTAACCAGGTATATCCAACTGGAACTTCCACAGAGGTTTCTCACTAAAAGAGTACAGGGCATTAGTAACATATCCTATTCAGACCACCTCAAGGCCCTATTCCTGTATTCTGTCTCCTAGAGGCTGTTGAGAGGAGATCTATGCCTGGCGTACAAGGCATTATCAGACCCCACTCTGATGGACCTCCTGCATATCTGCAAACAAACAGCATCAGAGTTACCTGTTCTAAAGACTTAAACCTTGCCTGTGATATAAATAAGACCTGCTGGAAAGATGAGTATACACCTTAGAGACTACCCCTTCTCTGGAACAGGGTCCTCCCTAACCCAATTCAACTGTAACTTGCACAATTGGATGGGGAGCAGAATAGTCATCCCTGGTTTGGCACCTACATCTCTAATGGATACAGACATCCTGTAAATGGTTCATCACTCATGCTTGTAAATGTTTCATCTCCCAAGCTTTTGCTTACACCTATCAAGAGTACTAGAATTTGTCAGAGATTTGGAACACCTGGCTAGGCTTAAAACGGACCTTGTGGTCATTAGCCTTGTAAACACCTATGAACCTTTGAACCTAATTTCATGAACAGATTAAGTGAACTAGGCCTTCACAGACACTTTCCAGCTGACCAAGGATACAAAGGTAAAGGTAAATGCAATAGAACTATGTCTATATATCTATAGCTATAGAAAACACACTTGCAAATATTAAAGCTTCACCTTTATTCAACACTGTCAAAAATCCCTGCTGCATCTGCTCTCCAGTATTCACAGCTTTAATATACGAGTGTGTTTTCAATAATTGTGAATTGTCCATTGCTCATGTGTGAGAAAAAAATCTATATCCATCTTTATATCTAATATATATATATATATATATATATATATATATATATATTTTTTTTTTTTTTTTTAAATAATAAAAGCACCCAAATGTCAATGTCACTAATGCTGACACAAAAAATAAAATTGCTATGTCATCACGCATGTTCTGAGACAAAACCTTGGAGCATGCAACAGCAGCAATCATTCGCAGGGTTACTGAATTACTAAATACTATTTGCTGTAAATTGATCATCAAGCAAACACAGTTGACATTGCTTTATGTTTAAGAACACTGCAAGGCAAATGCCTTGGAAACAAGAGTCTGAATCCTGAATCCTGGATATTTACATTTACAAGCGTAGGTAGGTCCCTTAAATGGCTGTGCTTCCAAGGTGTACTCAAAACAATCTTCCTTTTATGACCATGTTTCACACCAGAACTGTATAATGCCAAGTTCCCTGAGTTTTATCTTATCCAACAAAAAAAAACAAAATAAAAATAAATAACTGCAGAAGCAGAACATGTAGCTAAAATAAATGGTGTATTTAAAAAGGTTTCTTTCCAGAAACATTGTTTGATATCTTTACAGTAACCCTACAGAATGTTTATTTTTCTATAAAGGATAATTTCGTAGATTAGCAGGTAAAAAGTGCAGAATGTGTGAAAGAAGGTAGGACTTTAAGGGAAGCTCCAAAAAACTTTTGCATTCAAAACACATCAGAGGGAACCATTTCATCTAACTAAATGTTTGCACAGTATACAATTCAGGATGCTGGCAGACAGGCGCTGTTGATTTTGAAGCACTCTAAAGCTTTAAACTACAGCATAGCTATTACTTTCAGCTAAACACCCCCACGATTCTTGTTTAGAGACTTGGAATCACAAAATAATGAGTTTTGTAAACAAAAGGAACCAGAAACTGCCTAAGATGTTCAAAATGGTGGGTATGATTGCTGGCTAGAGAAATGCTATATTTTTATCTCTTTTTCAAAACTGCTTTTAGTTTGAAGTAAATATATATTCTTTGACAAGTGAAGTGCAGTACTGCTGTTTATGCATCCATATCCTTGCATCTTTGTGCTTTTCATGTGGCACTTTAATTTTACAAATAAATCTACAGCAACCAAAGAAAACAAGGACGTTACCTTTCCAAACCTACAAATGCTGCATAGTGTTGTCTTTTAAAGTATTGCAGTTTCCAGCAACCACTTTTACCTAGTAACTCACTAATTACATTAAGTTTTACATAATACTCTGAGCAATGAAGTAATTAAATACCTGAGACAAAATTGGCTGCACAGGGCAAAACTGAGTTCATTTCCTCAGAATGTATCCTGAATATGCCACGAACCAAGAAAAGGTATCATGACATTGTTCCACTAATATGGGGATAGATGCACTTATTATTAATATTCATCAATTTAAACATTAGTGAAAGCTATACTGTGGGTGAACACATTAATTTTCCTGATTTTTTTCACCATTTAGTACACTTGGTGGTAAACCTTTAATTTTCTTCAAGGAATATCTAGCCATTTTCCGTTTCATCTTGCTAATCACTAAACAAGGACATGGGGAAGTTATATGATAAGTAATATGATTTTGTTTCCTTAGAAAATGACAGACACCCTGGAGATACTCTCAAAACTTGAGTCCTCAGATAAAAATGTCTTTCTGTAAGTAACACTACATTTTTTTCTCTTTGTGGTCAGAAATGCTTTAAAAACCCAATGCCAAAATTATTTTTAGTATTTTATTTAACCATTTAGATGTTTATGGTGAGGCAATAGAAAGTGCAAAAGTAAATACATCAGCTAGCCACAAGAGTACTATAGTGCATAGAGCATCGTGATTGTCCAAATGTGAGCAACAGATAAACTTGTTAAAGAAGTCTCCAACATGAGACACAATCTTAACAGTTCTTAGGGATCCTTAACAAAACCTCGTTAAGCACCCATAAGCACTATTATGAACATGTCTCATGCTGGGAACTGATCTACCAAGGAGTACTTTGCTTCTGCCTGCTGTATCTTTGACAGGCTTCAACCACATCTCCTGGAGAAGGTCACGGTGCTAGTAAGCTGAACAGAGAAGATCATATACTTACTACACCACAGCAAAACAGTTTCTTTTCTCTTTTGTCTTTTTTTTTTTTTTTTTTAAAGAGAGAGCCATCCATCATCCAAAAGTGCCTTAGCTAGCTTTGCTCCCTAATGGGTTGTTCCTTTTATATCCCTGATATTTCTACCTTGGTGATACCTTATTAAAGGGGGGACAGACCAGGCTGCCTACTCCTCTAGCTACTACCTACACACAACTACTCTGACTCTTAGACACCTTTATAGACCCCCATTATAACATATAACACTGAGAGCAACCCTTCACTTTTTACACCCACCACCTGTACGTCATCTTTCAATTACTGCACAAGACTTAAGAATATAAGTGAGGATGGTGGACAGAGACTGAATGGTAAACTGCTAGTTTCATTCTGCAACTCAGTTCTTTCTTCCCCATCATATTCTAGTGTAAGACCTGCAGTAGTTTTGTAACCACAGCCATCGGCTGTTCAGACTCCCAGACTCCATTATTCTCACTTATGAGCAAGACCTTAAGAGACTTAAAATTCTCCAGTCTACATAGACCCTGTCTCATCACAGTCCTACTACACCCACACCTTTCCTTCATTGACTGTTAATTATGCTGTCTTCCTGGTCGTCACACACCTATCCATGAAATCCCCCCCAACTAATATTGCTTGGAAGGTCTCTAACATTAACCTGATTGTTTTCATTCTTCCCTGTTGGTGTCCACCATCTATTAACCACAATTTCTTGTTGTCACCTCATATACTGAGGTCAGGCTGCTCAACAGATGGAAGTAGAAAATGACAGCTGTAACCACTGTGATGTTTTAGTAACAGAATTTAATATTGCACAAATAAAATGTTCATAGGTTCATAGATTAGTACTAGGCTAATTGCCCTTGTGAGCCATTTTAAGCCTAGCTAATTATCCCTTTGTGAGATTCAAACCCTGCACCTTGGGTTTGTAAAGCAAACTCCTTAACCATAAGGCTACCCTCCCAACCCCCTTAAGTACTTTTGTTCCAAAGCTTCCAGGGACTTCATCAGAACTAATCGAACAAGTGACTGAGTTACCATTTTTACACACTCAGTAAGACCCATTTAAAACCAATTAAAAACAATTAATTACTTAAAGGACAACAGGATTCTATTATTAAATGCTCAACTTCTCTGTCCTTTTTCTTCCTGTTTACTGTCCCTGCTATGAATAAACAATAATACAGCATTTACATTATTTAAAATTTACTGCTTCTCTCAACTAGAACGGTACCTTACTGTACTGTGATGGTTTCACTTTCAAAAAACTTTTATCTCACCCTGGAACGGCTTGCTGCAATCTGCAATTCATTGATGTCATAAAGGTCAATGAATACAGGTCATTTTCTGGCCAATTTCCTCCCCAAACTGACATCACCATGACTGTCCTAAAACCCACCCATGCTGTGATGTCACAGCTCCCTGGTCCTTGCCCTACCCATACACAAAGTAAAGGTTAGAACAAGGAAACAGTACATGAGTCAATTCAACTGCTGTAAGCTATCAATCACAGCAGGTAACAGCTCAAATTACCCTTAGCACTTTGACAGCTGGGGAAGTTAAGTGTGAAGTTCGGTGGGCGATGAGTCAAAGTAGTACAATGCAGGCTTCACAAAAGACTGCAGTTTAACCATTCTAAAAAGAAGCAGCAGTGAAAAGCACTTTGAAAGTCTGTTCTGTGGTATTTGCAGTGTTTGTGCTTTAAGTGGTCACTGAACGGCATGAAATGTTACTTAAAACTAACTGACTAAAATACAGCAGTGCATGCATGTAAAATCAATGCAGTGACAGGAGCTTTAGGAAGAAAAGGGCCTGCATGATGTATTTTTTTAGACAAGCACTGCATTGTGGGATACCTAGAGGCAGACTAAATAATCAGAATTACTTCAAGATGCCAGACCCCATGTGGGCAAACTCAGAAATTACATATAAAAAAATATTTAAAAACCTGTAGATAGTCCCAGAGTGTTGTTAAAATGTAGAAAACACCAAACCATAATGAAATAAATATGTTTTTGAGTCTGTGAGTATGGTTCTCATTTAATGAACTGTTGCCCAGCTTACTTTGCTTACCACAAGTCAGAAAAAAACTACTTCTGTAAGTCTTCCTAAACAAAACATAAAACATTTTTTTCTAACAAAAAATCAAAAATGTTGTTTAAATAATAATATTAGTCATAAAAATATGTAAGTGTAAACAAGTACCTTATAAAAGTATGTAAATGTATGTACTATAGCTTGGTTAAAGTTTAGCAATTCTTTCCTTAAGTACAGGAACAATCCAAACAGTTTCATTTAAACATGTAGGTTCAAGGCATTGAGTCAGAGGTGCCATGGCAGCTCAAGTCTGTTTCTTCAGACTCCTGCTCTTCCATCGAGTAAAATAATATCCAAAATACAAAAAGAAAATGTATTAAAATCATGGCATGTTAAGGATTGTTTATACATGCCATTTTTAATTACTGTTTATATCACAAATATGTTCATAAATCCTTTTGTGTAAACTTCTTTTACTTTTTCTATATAGTATGCTAAACATGTTGAACAAATAGCCAGGTATATAACCCCTTTGGTGTTGCAATTTCCATGTGTAAGGGTAATATTTAGTTGTCTATTGACACCAATATGTAACCTGTTATCTCTCAAAATATACTTGCATTGTTTACAAAAAACACAGAGTTGGGTCCCTTTATTCTTACCTTTTGATGGTGTAATTCCCTTATCACCGAATTTCATTTTTTTAAATATTGATGACTATTTTGTAAACAATGCATGGGCTTTCTCCTACAACCCTAGCTACTGTGTCACTTGCTTTGAAAATAGCCTGATTTTTCCTGATTATGTCACTATAAATTTACTACCAGTATTATACTCAACTAGCAAGACTGTTTCAAGTAACTTTTATTGGTTTGTAACAAAAGCTGACCTGTGGTAAACAAATTATGCAGTGTACCTTTAAGGACATCAGTTCATTAAGTGATTTTTTTTTAAATTGGTTTTAAATGGGTCTTACTGAGTGTTTAAAAATGGTAACTCATTCACTTGTTGGATTAGTTCTGATGAAGTCCCTGGAAGCTTTGGGATGAAAGTACTTATCTTTTTATTTGTGTGATATTAAATTTTGTTACTAAAACATTGTGGTGGTTACAGCTGTCATATTCTACTACCATCTATTGGGCAGCCTGAGCACAGCTTGTGTTTGCTTCTTTACTGAATCAGCTCTGTGCATAAGTTGTCACTGTGAGGTTCTTCATATACTGAGGTCCTAAGCACAGTCCATTCAGAATCCACATACCAAACTTCTGCAGGACATTGGAGAAACTTTTCCAGAGAGGAAAGTTGAACTTCTCCCTCTGAGGAAAGCATTACCAAGGTACCCTCATGAAATGGGTAATCTTTTCTGGATCCCTTTTGATCAAACTTAGCATCATGTGATCAGTCAACATTTCATATCTTCTTTTGACTTGTGTGTTAGAATATATATGATGTTAGGTCTGATGACATGCCTACAAAGCCAGTCAGTGATGTCTGGCCTAGTAAATTCTGAAACCAAACACATTAATAAGTAGCTTTGTGTTTGAATGCGGTTGGCATTCTCAGCAGTGTCCGGTTAGCACAGAAGTCCAAGAGTAATTGACATTCATTTTTAAATTGGGTTAGCTGATTATATGTCCCTTTCCATTCTTTTTATTATTCTCCATATGAGGGTTAAAGTCTTCCATTAAAATTACAGAGTGTGTAAGGAGTAATCTGTCAGACACCCATTCTGCGGACTCCAAGAAGACTGCTCACTTTGAATAGCTGTTAGCTGCATATGCACAAATGACAGGCAGCTTTTCTTTTGTGTAATACACAGTTGCATTGAAGTAATTCTTCCCTATCTTGGCACAATTTCTAGCAAGTGAAAGGGTAAAATTAAGAGTAGGAAGGAGAGGAAAGAGAGAGACTGGGGGAGGGCAGGGTTGCCTGAAGACTCTGAAGGCTGGTGGAGCAGTAGGCAAAATGGAAACTATGACTTAAAAGGGCATTTTTTAGCTTTCTACTGATGTAACAGAATCATATATGTGACACAAGATGTACATAGTGTAAATATGCATTACATTTGGAATTACTGCATAGAAATTTCATAGAAACACACAAATGAAGCTAATGTTGTACCTGCATGGCATGTAATCCAGCAGCCATATATTCAAACAGGAGATAGAAAAGTTCAGTAGTGCGGTAACACACTTACCCATCCCTACCACACAGCGATCAGCCACCACATAAGAGTAGTGAGAGGCTGTTAAACACTTCATTCATACTGTTAAACACTTCAGTTAGACTTTAGAAAAAATCCAAATAAAGTGGTTAACAACTTCCCATGGCTTTTTTGTGGTGACTGTTCATTGCTGTTAGAGCTTTAGTGTGTGACTAGAGCTTATCCGTAGTAAGAGGTACTTAATAAAAGCTTGTTAAGCACATTTCTGACATCAGAAAGGTTTTTCACAAGCATGCCTTTTACCAAATTCAGAGCATAATTATAGTGATCCATACACTACAAGTCATTATCTTTCAAAAGTAATGCATAAAATGCATCACAGAGCATCTAGATACAGGCAATGTCCACAACTCAGGCTGCAGAAATGGAGTCTGACACATGCTTATTGAGGACTTCTGCCCTGGACCCACCTGTTCTACATCTTGCTCTGCTCAGAGATGGACACAGAAGGTTGCTCTAACTTGTGTGTGTGGATGGTGGGGGGCTGGGAACAGTGAGATTATTGTCTCTTAACTTCTCCTCACAATCAAAACTCAGAGGTGTGCACAGAAGTCACTATAACTTGTTCGGGACTGTAGAAAGTGTGGTTATTTTTTCCCTAATTTTCCTCACAAACCTCAGAGGTAGTATGCACAGAGGGTCACTGTGGCTTTTGTGGGGATGAGCAATGTACAGTAGTCATTATTTATTTAACTTTCACACAATCAGACCTCAGTGGTATGCACACAACATCACTATAACTTGTGTAGGGGGAGTGTACTGCTTGGGACCAACAGTCAGGAATACATAACAGTGATAATTTGTCTTCTCTTTTCCGAAAATCACATATCAGACATATCAAAAGTGGTTAACTTTGGAAAGTAGGGATAAGGAGGCATATTGTGAATATACATTGCTGCGGTAGCGTTGTCGCCTCACAGTAAGACGCTGTCCAGTTCGATTCTCAGCTAGAGCATCTTCTGCGTGGAGACATGCATGAATGGGCGTACCTTCGTTGAAGGTTGTGCGTCAGGCCTGGCAAGCTGGTATGTAAAAATCAACTGCCAATCATTAGCGGACCAGAGTTCCACTGTGGCGACCCCTAACCGGGAAAAGCCGAAAGACACAATCAACAAGTTAAACTATGTTACCATATTCTGGTTGTTAGACGGATACACAGATGGTGGCAGCTAAATTTTAGGGGTGAGATGAACAGGCAAACTATAATGTGTGAGACCAGCAACTTGAAAACTGAGGCCATTTATTCATTCACTTTCATCCCAATTTAATAACAGAGGGTTGGGCAAAAGGTGACTATCTTATTTTTTTACTTTTGACAGGGAGATAGTATTATAAGATATGATTTGTGTATCTTTTCAAGCATTTATTTTTTCAGTTTATTGAGAACTACTTTTTGTCAACTTTGATTATTAAGCCTAGGACACGAGTTATTTCTTCCTTCAAAGAAAAAGTAAGACTGGATTGCATTAATTAGTAGTGATTTTTTATCTAGGCCATAATTGTAACTAAAGGCTGGGGAAAGCTCTGAACTGTACCTCACATCATCTAGAATCCCATGCCTTGTAAGGTCTAAGCAGCATCTAGGCTATCAGTTTAATTCTATTATTTCATCCACAGCTATTACATTGCAGCTCTAAAATGCAACTCAGAGCATCTAAAACCCAACAGCTTTGGGGGGGGGGGCTAAGACTGCTAGCTTCATTGGATGATTTCTTCCTCATTTATTATGGTGTTATCTTAGCCATTTATGATGTGTTGGAACAATCAAGGAAAAATCTGAAGAGTTCAACAAAGAGTAAGACCAAGATTGTGGACACAATAGGGGTATGCAGAGGGGGGGTAGTGAACAGTGGGGGACAGTGAACAGTGTGGGACCATGGAGTCCTCTTTCTAGGGTATCATTTCACCAAAGACCAGATTCAAAATATCGAGTACTGCTACAGGCTGCCCCATGTAAGTACATCACTCAGCTGATCAAACAAGTGTGTTACTCTCCATAAAACATTTTATAACACTGTAACATCAGGAAAGGGATAAAATGTGCAATATGCTTACTTCTGTCAGATTTTGGATATACAACAATCCTTTAACTGTAAATGTATTAATTGCTACATATCATATACCTGGTTGTATAGTAGTGTTGGCCTCAGAGACACACACAGTCCTCAAGCTGTTTAACTTAAATTTAGTTACTGGCTTTGTCCCTGATGAGTATCGCACTGCAGTGGTGATGCCCCTCCATAAGGGTGGCCCTACAATTGACCTGGGTAGTTATAGTCCTATCAGCCTTACAAGCCTCATCTGCAAAATGATGGGGTGGATTATAACTAACCTCATAAACTGTGATATCAAGTTTCTTGCTTGAACTGACCCCAACAGTTTGGCTTTGTGAAGGGTAGATCCTCTCTATTTAACATGGTAAGCTTCTTCAAAAGGGTTACAAAGGTTCTAGATGGTGGCCATGCACAGCATGTGGTGTATCTTGACCTGGTGAAGGACTTCAACATCATTCTCCATGCTGACATCATACAAAAGCTAATTGCATTAAAAATCAACCCCATACGTGGCAAGGCAGATAGCAAACTGGCTGAAAGACAGAGTGCATGCGGTTGCCTCATTGGTAAGTATGACTATGACCAGTAGTATCCTCTCAGGATTCAGTTCTAGAAAATCTCCTTTTTGGAATTTACTTCTCTGATCTCAAAGTGGAGAGTGAAGACCTCTGGCTAAAAAGTTTGCAGATGGCTGGCAACTGGAAGCTGCAGTTAAGTCATAGTATGACACCCAAACTCTTCAGAATGAACTCTCCCTAGTTAACCTTTGGTGAACTAAAAATTAGTTCAAATTAAATGTTAAAACGTGCATTGACACTTTTGGTGGACAGCCCCTCCCCTCATCTTACTTTTCACCAGCACGCAACTATAAAATGAAACATTTGTCAGGGACCTACATACGTGGGCTGATATCTCCCTCTCTTTTGACCATCAAGTGACAACATTTTCAGGAAATCCTTGTATTTCTCACACCTAATTGTGAAAGGAATATCCTCATGGTCTAAAGAGATAATGACTCCCTTATATTCAGCATTGATCAGGACAGTTATTGAGTACAGTATCTCCTTTGGGGTGTACCTCATTAATCATATCAAGCAATTGGCAAACCTCTTAAGGTTCCTAACCAAAAAGATCACAGGCAAAAAAAATCCCTGAACTATGAAGATATGCTTGAAGCTCTATCCTTTTATTTATTGTCTTAAAGACTTTTGAGGGGAGATCTGTCTTGCTTGTTGCACCATTAGACAGCCAGTTGTCCTGGACCTCCTGTTTCTCCACATGTCCAATATCTCCACCAGTACTAGACCCAGGGACCTAAATCTTCAACAAATAAGTACTGCACAGTAGAGAAGAATGCTTATAAGGCAGCACCTCCAAAACTTTTGGAATAATCTTCCACTACATGTAAAGCAGTGCAATTTACTATCTTACCTTAAACATAAACTAGTGATTAGATGGGTATCCACAAACTTACTCTGGGTTTTACTGGTATGATCCTCCTCGGAAAAGGAGGTGCTGCTTGAGGGAGGGTACTGGCCAAGCATGAATGGTCATAAGATGTGTTGGCCTTGGAATATCTCTGAGTCTGTGAATCGAAACTGTTTTTATGGCTTACTCCCATAGCTTGTCAGGAAATCTCTGCCTACCTCCATAATGACCCTGAGTAATATAAAGTAGGTGTAAGAGTATATATGAATAATTAAATACAGCAAAATGATTACTGCACTGGAAGTCACTCTAGCTCCAGCAGCTCTTTAAATACAAGTGCCATCAATTTAGAAGTTAATCTTAACATTTAATACAAGCTTAATAAATGTTGAATAAATTATGCATGTGAGTTAAAATTTAAAAAGTTAGTAAACATGTTTTATAGTTGGAATGTGTATTAAAATATGAGTGCAATTGTTGTATTTGTCATTTAATGTACAATTCATAACTACATAATTATATAATTGGATTGTAATTAATTGATGGCACTTGTATTTTAAAAGCTGCTTGGTGTAATAAAATCATTCCTTGAAGGCATACAGCCAAGGCACCAAAAGCACCAGTAAAGGTTATGTTAGCAGCAGCAACATTCATGGCTCCAGAAGTTCTTTTGTGTGTTTTTCTTAGTGTCTGTGGTGGTTTTGTATTAGACAGGAAAGCCAAAGGCTATCCTGGTACTCAGTGTTTGAAAGGCAAGAAACACACGTCTTCACTAACTTATGGAAATTACACATACTTCTTAACTGTACAAAGTATGTACGTGAATGTAATGTCTTATTGTACATGTGTATATTATCTTTGTCCTGTTCCCCTTCAATAAACACATCACACTGAATGACATTTGATGACCTTTATTAAACTTTCATAAACATGATTATTAAACTTCCATAAACATGATTGTTAATCAATAATTATTAATTTCAACCAAAATTGACACGTGTTAATAACATCCATGAAAGAAACATAAAATAACCATAAGGGCAATGTAACCACTCACCCTTGATAAGCAGCGTCCCCCACTTGCTCACTTATCCTTACACTTACAAGGCAGCATTACACCACTCACCTTCAATTTATTGAATTATACCTCCAACCAAATAAGCAGCTCTACTTGCTTATATACTTATCAAGCAGTGCAACCACTCACCTTCCTTTCCAACTTATTGAATTGCCTTCACCCAGAATGATACCACAATATAAGGGTAAAATGATTGACTTCAGCAATTGGCTAAGCTTCTGGTGTCATTCAAAGGGGATCCAGTGTCTGTCTGCCTGGGACGAAAATGATTGACAGACCACAATGCTTTGCCAGAGATGGTCTGCACCTGTCGCCCCTGGGATTCAGGTTACTGGCTAAGGCTCTTGCCACCCCTATAGTGCCTTTTTTAGGCAAAGTTCAAAGGATAAAACAACCACCGTAACAGGTACAAGCATGCAAAATCTGAAAGTAATGCTACTCAATGCTAGAAGTCTAAACCTCAAAATGCACTCTCTCTCGGCACTCCTAAAAATGGAGAACATTGATATTTGTGCAGTAACTGAGACCTGGTTCAAAGCTCCAGAGAGCACCCCTGCAATACCAGGCTACAACTCTTACCACACTTTTCAGCCACCAAACCAGGACCGAAACACTAAAGGTGGAGGAGTGTCAATATTTACCAAGGATATTCACACCACCAGGCTAGTTGCCCAACATAATGTGTCTGAAATTCTCCAGGTGCAACTAACACTAGGTAAGACTGCAATCCAAATTGTAGCTTGCTACAGATCCCGCACCATACCCCAAGATTCTCACTACACCTTTCTAAACATACTGGAAAATATTAAGATAGAACCAAACACCCTAATACTGGGTGATTTTAACTACACTGCCATTAACTGGGAAAACTACTCATGTGCCAACACCTTTGTCCAACGGTTCTTGGAATTCATAAATTCCAATGCCCTGGATCAACTAATCCATAGTCCCACCAGGGGCTCCAATATCCTAGACCTGGTCATTACCAACATGGGAAATCGATGCTCCACACCTATGGTCACCCCTCGTTAGTCAGGTATGACCATAAGCTAATCACCCTTAACATCCACATCCCACCCCCACCCCCCAGTAAGGAAACCTCCATAAAAAACTTCTCCAAAGCCAACGTCATGCTACTCAAGTCAGAAGTGACTAATGTCATGACATCCATGCAGACGGGAACTGAAAGTTGAACTGCTGAATCCTACACTAAGGCACTGTACGAGCACATCCACTCATGCATAAATCGTGCCATCCCAAACAGAACCAAAATGCTCTCATCCAAAAAAAGGAAGCCAATCTGGTGATCCCCTGCCATAAACAAACTTTACAACAAAAGGAAGAAACTGTTGCAGAAAAGAGGAAAATCCCACGATGCAAAAAACTCCCTTACCAGCCTCAGTAAGAAACTGAGATCCCTCATAAAATCCTCCAAAGCTAGTTACGAAAATAAAATTGCCAAAGATTCCAAAGACAACCACAAGGCATTCTATAACTATGTCCAGAATCTAAATGGCAATGCTCAGATCTGCTCTGAGCTAAAACAGAATGGCATTAAATATACTGATCCCAAGGATATTGTCAATATCCTGGCAGATCGATTCAGTGCCAACTTCACCCCCCTCTCACCCCATAAATGGCCCATCTCAATAGCGGAAGATTGCCAAATTCCGGTAATAATGGCCACACAGGTAAAAAACGCACTCTCCAAAGCTAAGAATACAGCATCCATGGGACCAGATGACATCCCAGGCTGTGTACTACATGAACTACAATATGAACTGGCACCTCACCTAAGTGTCATGTTTAATCATAGCCTCACCTCAGGTTTCGTGCCCAATGAGTGGCACAGAGCTACAGTTATCCCACTCCACAAGGGGGGATCCACCTTGGATCCCGGAAACTACCGTCCCATCAGTCTGACAAGCCTTATCTGCAAGGCCATGGAGCGTATTATCATGGAACTTATAAACAAAGACATTGGCAACCTTCAAACACTGGACTCCACCCAGTTTGGGTTCGTGAAGGGCCGATCTTGTCTCCTGAACCTGATTGATGTTTTCAAATCAGTCTCCAGAGCCATGGACAAGGGTAAGGTGGTCCACACAGCCTATCTAGACCTTGCCAAGGCCTTTGACACCATCCCCCACACTGGAATCATAGATAAACTTACTAAGCTGGGCATTAATCCCTACGTCACCCAATGAGTTGCTAACTGGCTTACTGATAGAACCCACACTGTAAAACTAGCCGACTCCAAATCCAGCTCCAGACAAGTGACAAGTGGAGTACCTCAGGGTTCAGTCCTGGAACCGCTCTTGTTTGGCATCTACTTTTCTGAAGTACAGGCCAACACTAAGGGACTCTGGCTAACAAAGTTTGCAGATGACTGCAAACTGGGAGCCATTATTGAATCACCAAATAATGTGGATACTCTACAAAAGGGCCTTACAGAAACAGATGCTTGGTGCCAGAGCCATGGGCTCAAGCTCAATGCCAAGAAATGTATAGTTATCCCCTTTGGGAAAAAACATGTATCTGTGAATTACCATATAGGTGGCAGTACACTAAACACCGAAAGTGTGATAAGAGACTTAGGGACACAGGTGGACAGTGGTCTCACCTTTGATAACCACATCGCCACAACAGTCAGGAAATCCTTCTATGTGGCACACCTCATCACTAAGGGCTTTTCATCCAGAAAAAGGAGGTCATTGTCCCACTGTACTCATCCCTCATTAGACCCATTATAGAATACAATGCCCCGTTTGGTATGTACCTCTCAAGACATCTGCAACAACTGGAAAGGCCGCAGAAATACCTCACTAAAAGAATCACAGGCCTAAAGCAGATGCCCTACACTGACTGCCTTAAAAAACTCCAGCTCTACTCTGTCGCATATCGTCTACTCAGAGGCGATCTCTACTTAACATACAAGGCCATGTCAAACCCAGAGCTGTTGGACATGCTACACTTAAAGAAATCCCAATCCCACAGAGCCACACGCTCCAGGGATCTAAACCTTGTCATCACAATAAACAAAACATGCTGGAGAGATAGGTTCCTGACCCAGAGATTCCCCAGACTCTGGAATAGATTGCCCATACATGTCAAGCAGAGTGCCTCTTTGGCCCTCTTCAAAAGGAACCTTAACGATTGGATGGGAGAAAGGGAATTCACCCCAGGGATCACGTCAGTCATCCTGCTAGACAGGGGTCCAGGAAAGTAAATAGTGTGGGAAGAAATAGCCAGAGAATTGTTATGGCTAGGCTTGTATAGGCCCTAGGGCTGATAGTCTAGTTCCAACCTATAAACCTATGAACCTATGAACATCCAATACCAGAGGGGAAACAGAAGATGGCAAGCCTGCCCCTCTTCTCCGCCCACCAGCCTGACCTGGCTATTCCCCCTTTCTCCAACCAACTTCCCGCAATCTAACCACCAGAAAGGCACTAGGCCAAACATAATTTGGTCTACGTATCTTCCTAACCAAGCTGGATCAAAGTCATTACATCCTAACCCTATACATAACTAATGAAAACAGCCAATTACCTAACAACTGAAAACAATCACTGACCCCTCTCCTATGCTAAGGTATCAACCCAAGACCTCCTAACCTATCATAACTACTGTGCATGATCTAACTAATCCATACTACCCAACCAATGAATGCCCCACAATGATTCCAAAATCATTACCAGCCACTGGCCCACCAATACTAAACTCACTACAACTGAAACCATGTAGAGGCAAATGCATACCACCATGCCACCTTGCAACCCCATTTTACCACCCAATGAAAAACTTTTTTTTTTGTCCAGTGAATGTAACACCCTTCTTAAATCTCTTTTAAATTCCATTTAATAAAATGCTGCCATCACACCAACTACCCATTATAAACAATAACATACTTAACCACTATCATGGCTGTTAGCAGTATGACCCCAAATACAACCCAAACAATAAATCAAGCCAGGCAAAACTAATCAAACACAATCTACCAACAAACTAGAAAATGACCAATGATGCCAGCTGACCAACCACCAAATCACACAAGGTCCATGACATGCTATTACCATCCAGAATGTACTAAATCAACCCAAAGCAGTCTCTCCTGAAAATGCAGTAACTCAAACCTAAATCCTCCTATCATACTCCCCCTATGTAGTTCACAAGCCTAACTTACGCAATGCAACCCGCAAATCCCCTACCCCTGATGCCTGCAACACTATCTAACCCATTTCAAAGAAGACCCCCGTATCCCATAAAACAGTGTAAAATTCAGCCCTAATGCTCCCCACTCAAGATCAAACCAAAGCATGACAATAACTTGTGACGACAAAGAAGAAAAAATACAACAAACCCAACAACTCCATATTCAGCTGCACTGCTGGCAACCTGTGACCTCATTTTATTCTGCTCCAACAGCCAAAAACCCTCATCAGCTTCTGCTCTCACCTGTCGATTCCACACTTTTCCAGTCCCCCAAGTAATACCAACTGTGCATGACCTCATCTGCACTCAGTGATCTATAAAAGAAAAGACTGTAAGTACTCTACACACACATAATCCAATTTCTTAATGACCATTATGCACCACCAAGGGCAGACCTCATTCCCCAACTGCATAAAAATACAGCCACTACCATGTTCAAAAACACCCCTGAAAATTAAAATTAAAGAGAAAAAAAAAGATCCCCATAAAATTACCTCCCACCTCACATAATAATGGTACAAGAGATACCCATGCGAAATAAAACAAAACATTGCATTAAAAAGTCTTATTCTATAAATAAAATTATCACTGTTCTACTAATGAAGGAATTCTCAACAAATTAATAATTAGACAAAGAGAAATTAAAACCATCCACAGTCCTGCTATATGGCCGATTACAAAAGTCAGAGATATCAATTCTCCTCACGGCTCCACCTATATGTTCTTTGGATAAGACAACATTCACCCCTGTCCGTCGTAACTAAGAGCAACATGCACTGCACTCTGGCTTGTGGAATTTCACTTACCTGAACATGGCTAGATTATGGAAAAACCTTAGAACCACTAGCCCAGAAACCACCCTGAGTCCAGAATAAAGTAAACTTGCTACCGTGCTGTTTGCCTCACCTCAACCCAGCCTCCCCCTGCAGCATACTCCAAATACAATTGCGCAATAACCATGACTGAAACATTGATAGATTACCAACTTAAGGGCCCTAATACCCTTAACCTAGTAACTTCTTATGCCTATGATAGCTGTGCATTCACCCATATGCAAGAACCCTGACTCCTCATAAACTTCCCCAACCCTGCTTAACCCAGCCGCAAGACTCTTCACTTGCCGGCATGTTACCCAAACTGCACCTAATACAGCATACCTTAAAGAACCGCAAGTAAAATAAGATTCCCTCTGACCTCATCGTGCACTTCTTCAACAACTGGAACATCCAGTCCACCGGAATCACTTACCTAAACAACTTCCAGCAGGCCAGCAACTTATACTTCGCGCTCCCCCCATTGCACACCTCTAAACATCATTCTATCAATGGCGACAGCCACCGATACATGCACTTCTACCTCTGATCCACTTCCTTCGGGTCACTGACTGATGTCCACTCTGCTATTCCCCACCTGCAAAGAAACAGATTAAGCACCTTGCTGTCACGAAACTTGCAAAGATTCTAGGTATCAGTCTCAACTGCCCAATTAAGGAGCAGAGATGCTCAGCCTCAAAATAACCAAATGATTCACATCTCAGTAAACATTATGTCACACAAGCTGCAACACAAATGCCCTTCAAATCCCCCCATTCTAACAGTAGGGTTAGTCACAAAACAACAGAGATGGGAATAAAACCCCCTACTCCGTGTGTACATGGCAAACCAAACACTCTGCCGACCCCTTACCGCCTGCATTAACTAGCTGTCCAGTCTGGGCACTATATTCAAATATTTTGGTCTATCATAATAACTTAAATTTTTCAACCATGGATACCCCTGGTCTATTTCCATTCACCTTATTCTATTTCCATTGTACTCTTTCCAGTTTAATCATACTTATTTTCTTATAGGGTTTCCCCTACTGTTATTCCATACTCGAGTTAGGGTCTAATGTAACTAACAAACAATGATGTCATTATTTTCGATTTCCTAGACTTTATAAATCTTTACATACCCTATAGTTCTGTAATTATCATTAACCACTTGGTTGATAAAAAATTCACCTTTCAATTTATGCCTACCAAATCTCATATGCTTAGTTCAAACAGCCAACAATAATGGGGGAACAAAGGCCAAAATAGGGACACTTTTTAAATATTGCTCAACAAACGTTCAAACATTGATAGAATAAAAGGTTTTGCATCAGCATGAATATTCTGAAAGGTATGAAGTCTGAAACTCAATTGTTTATCATTCTCTGACTTCAACCCTCAATAATTTGTCAGTGATTTTCCTGCAAACCACAACTTTATGAGAAATGACCAAACTATAAGGCAAAATCTGAACATTCTGCAAAATCTGTACATTTGAGAGGTATGACTCAGCCAACCCAGCCTGACCCACCCCAGTTCACATCCTCTGAAAGACAAAACGTCTGAAACACCACTGCACCACCTCGCACTGAATTCCCAAACAGACTATCCCATAAACCACAAACACCAAAGGTTTCACCAAGGAGCGCCCAAAAAACACCACCAACAACAGGAGAGCAAATTGCTCAAAGCAGGGCCATCTCCAACACAATTGCCAAATGAGCTGTATTTGACATTCCACAGTATGCATATGTAACATACTATTTTGCACAATCCCTTCACCTCCAAAGAAGAAAGCACACCAACCCCCCTCCCCATTAGTACCTGTGTGCGAGAGTGCCAACATAACAGAAACTGTGACTCCTGACCCACTCTCAACACAGAAACCCACTCACCACACATTTTCCTCTTCCCTGAATGCTTTTCCACGAAACAGAGAGAACCAAACAGCCTCATGTGTTCACAATAAATTACCCCAGCCAGTCGCATACTACCTGAACAACACAGATACTCTGTATGCAAACAAACCCTACCTCACCACCATTTCAAACCAGTATGATCTCTCTCAAAGCATCACCATTGTCCCTCCAACCAGATGTTCCTGAATCACTCCTTTGTTCCCAACCGTCATGGGCACCCTCTGAGATTGGACCTGTAAAGTCACCATTGAATAAAACAAACTGACCATCGGATAAACTGACTAACCAACTCAACCTCCCAACACCAAAGTGCACATCAACCAATTCTAACACATCTTCATAACTCCCTCCCTATACAACCGACTATTTCCACAGTTTCCTTCACAAATAAAATGCTTCAGAGCAAACTTAATTAAAAGCTGACTACTGTTCACATTTCCATCACAGATGCTCAAAGAGAACATTTCTCTTTATTTTTTTATTTTATTTTTTCTTCCTTCCCTTTTATTTGTATAGGAGGTGGGACCACAATCACAACTCAGCCCCAAGCCAATACTTGGTACACCAGCGTACCATGTAAAAGCCTACCTATAAACCACCATTAGTTGCCAGTATCTGTATACAACAAAATTGAATGTCAATCTTCCATTCTGCAAAATAGTCCCACGCCGATAACTAAAACAAGACATTAAGCATCTGTCCTGCTTGAGTAGTGACTGACTGCCAAGTGTGCCCGTGAATACAAAGTCGAACTACACCATGTTGCAGCATGACAGGGACCTCACTGCTTCATCCCAGAGTGTAGGACATCCCTGCAACACACTCGCACCCTCCTCAAACAGGGGAAAAAAATGATGGACACCATGGGGCAACAATAGCGGGCTTTTTTTTTTTTTTGCAAATGTCCGTTCACTCGCAGAAAGGCAAACATGCCCTAAGTGAGCTGCCAATAGAATGAGTCACAAACTTAGGATGCATAATAAACAGCAAAGGAACAAACAGTGCAATGAACACTAGTAACCACAAAAGCACTGTATTGAGAAAAGCGGTGCACCGGACAGCTCAGGAACAAAATCAAGTTTATAAATAAATAAACTTGATTTTGTTCCTAAACTTAGGATGCATGCCACTCTCAGAAAGCTGCAAAAACAATGGAAAGAAGCACAAACTTTGGATGCCGATCTTAGAAATCTGCAATAGCAACAGGTCGTGCATTCACATGAATTCCCAGCATGGCAGGAAGTCCAAAACCAAAACATTTCTTTGAGCCAGACCCTTTCTAGCACATGTTCCAGGTATAATCCTGAGCACACTGGATGCTCCTTGTGTGATTCCCCCACCACCAATAAGGCTAGAACAACAGGTGTTGTGATAGCATGCATTTACGGAAGGACATGAAATCTAAAATTGGAATAGTGTCTAGCCCTGCAAGACAGAGAGCAAAGATACCTAACGATCCCCGTAAATTTACATTGCTTTTTTTTTTGTTGGGTTTTTTTGGGGGGAGGATTTTTTTTTATGTGTGTTTGTGGGAGCAGAAAGTGCACAACACTGAGTGATAGCTCCACCCTGCTCATGCGCAAGGCTAACCATTAGCTAACTCACTCAGAGCCCACAAAAAGCTGTTACTGGCCACCACTGAGGAAAATCATGCAGAAAGCATCACAATAGACTGCCTCCAATGGAGCCCAATCATCATCTTTGACCACTCACAATGGACAAGCAGAAAGGGAAACACACGCCAGTAATTTCCAACCCAGGAGGTCACATAGCATGGCGCAAGCATTCCAAAGGCATGTAGTAAGATATCTTCAAAAAGTAAATCCTGGTTAAACATCACATACCCTCCCTTCTACTATGCAACACTACCCCTGACTGCAATCAACAGTAACCACTGCTAATAAATATGCCAGCGCTGAATATTTCTATTTATCCATCAACTGGGAATCCAGTCCAGAGGAGATCAGTGGGAAAAAAAAATGCCTCCAAGCAGCCCACTACATTAAGCACACATATAACCAACTACCAACCAACAGTATACCTACACTTAGGTTCATAGTTTCATAGGTAGATACTAGGCTATCTGCCCGAAGGCATTTATAAGCCTAGCCAGAATGTGTTGGCTTTTGCCGCCACCTTAGATTAGTTCCCTGTGCCTCTGTCCAGCAGAGCCACTGAAGTGATCCCCGGGGTAAACTTTCTGTTTCTCATCCACTCGTCAAGGTTTCTCTTGAAGAGTGTTAGCGAGGAGCTCTGCCTAATGTAGATTGGAATCTTGTTCCAAAGCATGGGAAGTCTCTGGGACAGGAATCTATCCCTCCAGCACATCCTATTTATTGTTGTGGTGAGGTTTAGATCCCTAAAGTGTGTAGCTCGAGGGGATAAAGTTTTCTTTAGGTGGAGCATGTCCATCAATTCTGGGTAGGACATGGCCTTGTATGTAAGGCAGAGATCACCTCTGAGTAGGCGGTATGCAACCGAATACAGCTGGAGTTTCTTCATTCAAGCTGCATAGGGCATCTGTTTGAGGCCAGTGATCCTCTTGGTGAGGTACTTCTATGGTCTTTCCAGCTGTTGCAGTTGTCTTGTAAGGTACATCCCAAATGGGGCATTGTACTCTATGATGGGTCTGATGAGTGATGAGTAGAGGGGCACAATGACCTCTTTTGATCTGGATGCAAACCCTTTTGTGATTAGGTAGGCCACATAGAATGATTTTCTAACCACTTTGGCAATGTGATTATCAAAAGAGAGATTACTATCTACTTGGGGTCCCAGATCAATTATTACGTCTTCCGCATTTGTGGGACTACTACCTATGTGGTAGTTAGTGGGTACTTTGTTTTTTCCAAAGGGGATAACTATACACTTTTTGGCATTTAGCTTGAGGCCATGATTTTGACACCAAGTATCCGTCTCAGTGAGACCCTTTTGGAGGATGTCTGTGTCAGCTGGAGAGTCAATTATAGCCCCTAGTTTGCAGTCGTCTGCGAACTTGGTCAGCCATAGTCCTCCTTTGCTTGCCTGTACCTCTGAGAAGTGTATGCTGAACAGAAGGGGGTCCTAGGACTGAGCCCTGGGGAACACCACTTGTAACTGGTTTAGTCAGACCTAGCTCCCGCAACTCTCACCATATGGGTTCTGTCCGTGAGCTAGTTGGCAACCCATCTTGTGACATATGGGTTTATGTTCAGGCTGGTGAGCTTGTCTATAATACCAGAATGGGGAATGGTGTTGAAGGCCTTTGCGAGGTCTAGGTAGGCTGTGTGTACCACCTTTCCCTCATCTATAGCCTTGGTAACTGTCTCAAAGAAGTCCACCAGGTTTAGGAGGAATGATCTGCCCTTAACAAAGCTGAACTCGGTAGGGTCCAGTGTTTGGAGATTCCCAATGTCTCTGTTAATGAGTTCCATGATGATGCGCTCCATAGCCTTGCAGACCAAGCTAGTCAGTCTTATAGGGTGATAGTTCCTGGGGTCTGTTGTGGCTCCACTTTTGTGGAGCAGAATAACTGTTGCTGTGCACCACTCTATGGGTACGTAGCCTGTGGAGAGGCTGAGTTTGAACAGTGTGTTTAGGTGAGGGGTTAGTTCGTCTTTGAGCTCATGTAAGACACAGCCTGGGACACTGTCCGGTCCCATTGATGCTATGTTTTTGGCTTTGGAGAGGGCTGTTTTAACCTGAATGTCTGTGATTTCAGGGGCTCTACATTCTTCTGGTATGGTTATGGGCCCTTTTGGGGGTGAGAGGGAGATGAAGTTTGCACTGAACCTGTCTGCCAGGATGTTGGTGATATTGGTCGGTTCAGTGTATTTTGTGCCATTCTGCACTAACTCTGAGCAGATCTGAGCATTGCCACTTAGATTCTTGACATAGCTAAAGAATGCCTTGTGATTATCTTTGGAGTCCTTGGCAATTTTTCTTTTGAAGCTCGCCTTGGATGATTTTATGAGGGATCGTAGTTTCTGGCTGATACTAATTAGGGATGTCCTCCCTTCTTGGGATTTTTCTCTTTTCTGTACTTGTTTCCTCCTTCTATTGTATAGCTTGTTTATGGCAGGGGTCCACCAGACTGGTTTCCTTTTCTTGGAGGAATGAGTCTTGGTTTTGCTTGGGATAGCACAATCCATGCATTCTTGTAGGTGCCCGTAGAATGCATTAGTAAAGGATTTTGCAGCTTGGACAGTGTTATCCTTTAGCATGGGGGCTTTGAAACATTCCAACCATATGCAACCTAATTCTGTAATCATTTAAAGTAACTGGATGCTATTTTATGTACAAGAATGTGTTTTAAAGACTATGCAAAGGCCTGCACATGTTCCTGACTAACTCTAGGCATCTTTTAAGCATAATGCATTAGCGACCTAGAGCTGAACTCATTTAAAGTTATAATTTCAGTATCTGCTGTCTATTTAACAAAGCTGAAGTCATTAGATGCCATCTCATAGTATTTGAATGTTTCTCTTTAACTGCATACTTTATGGATTATGAAGACATTTGAGTGTGTTTGTGTCTAAAAAGGATAGCTGTTGTAGCCTGCTAGTACTATTTTTCAACCTTTATTAACACTAATACTCATATCTCTCTCCCTCACTTGTATCACAGGTAGCCCCTCCCTTGCCTAGCTTCCTGTGGTTCCCAAGACCTAACAGCGCCCATCAGGACCATAAAAGAAAACTAAACCAGAAGCCTCAACTCTTCTTAAAAATCAGGGTAAATACAAAACATTAGTACCCTATTCAGAGAGAACTATACTGTCCTTGTCAAGAACCTGACACTCTATCTTGAGGACTTTAACAATACAAAGCCTGTAAAAATGTATCTTTATAAATTCAGCACTAGTAACTCCATTGTGTTGAATTATACTACTGGAACTGTTACCTTTAAAACCCTGTAAAGTCTCCTAGCGGTGTAGGCCCGCTCCGCTTAAGCTCGCCTGCCTCTGCTCTCTCCTCCCCTCCCTGCCCCCTTATCCCACCTGCCCCCAGCATCCCTACTTTTATAGCTACAAATAGTCCCTCCCACTTTCCCACTTAACAAATCCAAGGCTCCCTTGTCAAACTCCATAACTCCTCCCACCCCAAGGCCCAACCCTCTAACAAACCCAACACAAAGTCTCTTCCCCACTCTTCCCTACTTCAGTATGGCAAATTTCACTTATACTATTACCCCATCATAATTTTACTTCTCATCACCACCTATATCCTAACAATATATGAAACCAAACTCTTATAGGCATTCCTTTCCTAAGTGCCACACCAACTCCCAATTTAATCTCCATGACAGTTATATAACACCCTCAATCTACCAGGCCAAAAATATACCCCCAAAATAGTCCACCCGACACTTCAACACCCTAAAATCCCACATAACAAAACTAATCTCAAAATACTATTTAAACTACAAAGACTTTTAGTTTACTTGAAAAACTGTATGAATATCGATGGAGATATTCACCCAAACCCAGGTCCCACCACTATGCCAATCTCTAATCCCTATAATTTAACCCGAAAACCTACTGACTCCTTCTAATATTACACCTGAACCTAAGAAGCATTAACAACAAAATTCACAACCTTCACCATCATAGCTAGTCATTCTGACATCATGTGTCTAACGAAACATGGCTAAAACCCTCTACTAAGAATGAAGAGATCCTCCCACCCGGTACAATATTCTCAGGGCTGATCGTACAAAGAAAAAAGGTGGAGGAATAGCTATTATGTTAAAAATAAACTAAACATCCTTAAGAACCAAGTACAACCTCCTATGATCTCAAACCTAGAAATTATAGCCCTACAGATCTGCCTAAACACTCAAAAGCATCAACCTTATTGTAACCTATATCCCGCCAGGAAGAACACAGAAAACCTGGAGCAATCCCTGAGCTGGCTAGCCATCAACTACCCACAAGAAACCATAGTTCTTGGAACATTGACTGGTCTCTCTATTCTACCCATATAACTCCACAACCTATTAACCTATATGGTTTCTCCCAAAATATCCTATCCCCAACCAGAATAGGCAACTCACTAAGTATAATTGACTGGATCCTTACTAATAGAGACTCTAATAACTACACCACTGGCACCCTTCCCTGTGACCTCAGTGATCACCTAATAACTTATATCATTAAACATAAATGCCCAACTTCTAACACCTATATAGATTAATCAGAAACAAAAAAATTCGTCCCTCAATTATTTCTTGCTGACCTGAAATTCTGCAACTGGACCATATTAAAGACTCTTCCACTAGAAGAGAGTGTGTCCCACTTCAATGACACGTTCCTTAAGATACTTGACTCATATGCTCCACATAGACAAATTAGAACCAAAACTTGGCTCACTACTGATACTAAATCCAAAATCAAACTTCCTGGGAAAATGGAGAGCCACAAAACCCCCAAGACCGTTGTAAATTTCAACAACTAAGAAATGCCACGAAAACTGCCATAACCCAAGACAAAAACAATACTTCTGCAGCCTCCAGCAAAAACACCAGAACAACCCAAAGAAATTCTGGGCAGGTTTTAACAACCTTCTGCACCCAGGCAAAACTTCCACCCCAACCCCTGAGAAACTCTTAGAGAAGGCCAGAAGAAGTAGCCAACACCTTTAACTCCTTCCTCACTGAGACTATCCAAACCTTAGCCAGTGACCTTACCCCCACTTCCCCCCCTGCTGCTAAACGACAACCCTACCCCTTTAATTTAAAGCCAGTCTCTTCCTCCTAAAAACTCAAACCAACTACCCTAGCTGACCACCTTCCTGAATTCTTACAAATTGCATCTGATGAAATAGCCTACCCCATATCAATCCTAATAAACAGATCTATAACGGAGATGAACATTCCCTCAATCTGGAAGACTTCCTATATCATTCCACTTCACAAAGGAGGTACCTCCTGGAAATGTCAAATTATAGACCAATAGCCATCCTGTCCCCATAGCGAAAATCATGGAAAGATGCATCCACAAACAACTTCTTCACTATCTGACTTCTAATAATCTCTTGTCCAATGCCCAGCATGGTTTAAATCGCACCATAGTACAACTACTGCCCTCCTTTCCTTTATTGACTCAATCAACAACAATATAACAAACTCATATCATCTGCCCTCTTTCTGGACCTATCAAAAGCATTCGATATGGTCAATCATCAATTCCTTCTCAACATCCTTGAAACCCTACGTCTGGACACTCCAGCACTAAACTGGTTCAATTCCTACCTCACTGGTAGGCAACAAGCTGTCCTATGGCAAAACAGAATATCGGGACTGCTCCCATACCATAGGGCGTTCCTCAGGGCTCAATACTGGGTCCACTTCTGTTTTCCATCTTCATAAATGACCTTCAATCAATCATCCCTAAATCCACCCTCCACCTTAATCTGCTCCAACGTCTCCCTCTGAATCTCCAAATGACCACACAACATTGTTTTGCACTAGTTGAAAAATGGTTCACTGACTTAAAACTTCTACTTAACCCATCTAAAACCAAACTATTACTTTTCTTCCCAACGTCTTCTCACCTCTAGGTAAAGAACTCCCAAACACTAACAACACAACCTTTCATATTAAATCCACTAATGGGACCCTCATAACCCCTGTCACCAGTACCAAACTGCTAGGTGTCACTATTGATCATAAGCTCAAATTTGACATACACATTACCCAAACAGTAAAGTCTGTTAACAAAAACTAGGATCTATGTACAGAATTAAAACTTCCTAACTCCCACTACCAAATTAACTATTGCTCGTACCATCTCCTCTCTTCCTCCTCTATGCTTCCCGATCCTCTCTTTTCTCAATAAACGTGAACTTAACATGCTCTCTCTTGCCTATAACCACATTGCCAGATTTATTACAGGTTCCCCTTATCGAACCCATCATTGCCTTAATCTGCGAAGACTTGGCTGGTTGGAACTGCCAAATCTCCTCAAACTTAGCCAACTCGGCCAGCTTATAAAATTATCAACCATCCTGATAGAACTCCCTCACTGTGAAAATTCTAACTCCATATACTAACCTCAATAGTCTCCGATCATCAAACAGCATCCAGATCCTAACCATTAAAGCAAAAACTCAGGTGGGATGCCCTTTATGCAAATTCCATTGGCAAGCAGTGGAACTCCCTGCCAAACAACCTTAGACTTACTTTCTATCATTTCAAAGCTAACCTTAAAGAATATCTCTCCACACAATGGACATGCCCATGTCGAGAACCTGACTAACTACATATCTCTTTACTTCTAGGTCCACTTCCTAGCCCATTTCTAATTGCAGATCTCTAAAATTTCTCTTTCCTTTTAGTAATAAGGAAAATCTCTGATTTCAGTCTATTTTTCAGTATCTTTAACGAAATCAATGTTCTGTGTATAATTTCCTGTCTGTCCTTTAGTCTTATATAACATCTATGTAAATTTTCATTCCTGCATATGTAAGCTGTATTCTCTTGTTGTAACAATACTTTGAATCTTGCAATTTAAATATGTACTTCTATTGTGTATTGGAGCTTTTCTCCTCGGGCCTCTACTGAAAACGGATATGTATCCAGTTAGACCAGCCCGGTTAACAAATGTAAAATAAATAAATAAAAATAAATAAAACTTGGTCTTAAGTAACGTGAAGTTTGCTTTTTAAAAGTTTTTCATGGTAGTTACCTTGTCCGAGGGTAGGGGCGGAATGTGGATATCCAAAGTGATTTGTTTATGGTCAGATCTAACCAGCGAGGGGTTGACCTCTGGTGTGGAACACCAGTCACCCATGTTGGTGATGATCAGGTCCAATATGTTGTCACCTCTGGTGGGAGTGTTGACCAGTTAATCCAGGGCATTTGAGTTTATAAATTTTAGGAAATGTTAGGCAAGGGAGTTAGTACTTGAGTAGTTCTCCCAGTTACTGTTTGGGTAATTGAAATCATCCAATATTAGGGTGTTTGGTAGGACCTTTACATTTCCCAGTGTTTCTAGAAACACAGAATGGGGGTCTTGGGACATGGTGGGTGATCTGTAGCAAGCTACAATTTGAATTGCAGTTTTGCCCATTGTTAGTTGCACATGGATGATCTCTGAAGCATTGTGCTGTGTGAGTAACCTGGAGGTGTGGATATCCATGATGAATATGGATATGCCCCCACCTTTTGTATTTCGGTCTGGGTTCTGTGGCCGAAATGTATGGTATGAGTTGTAGCCTGGCAGTGCTGGGGTGCTCTCCGGAGCCTTAAACCAGGTTTCTGTTACTGCACATATATCGATTTTCTCCATACTGAGGAGTGCCTCGAGAGCATGCATTTTGAGGTTTAGACTTCTGGCATCGAGTAGCATTACCCTCAGTTTTTAGTTACATGTGCTATTTATGGCAGTGGATTTGTCTTTTGGGCCTTGCCTAAAAAAAGGCACTATGGGGGTGGCAAGAGCCTTGGCCAGGGGTCCACCATAAGGGTGACAGGTGCAAGCCATCTCTAGTGAAGCAGCATGGCTTGTCGAGCATGTCATCCCAGGTGGACAGACACTGAATTCCCTTTGAATGACACCAGAAACTTAGCCAATTGTTGAAACTGATAATTTTTTCTTTATACCATGATATCATTCTTGGTGAGGGCAGGATGCTTCTCAGGGTTAGGGTCATATCAGACTGGGCTAAGTGATCAGAGAGCTCTTCCATGTCTCTTTTCATGTAGTCCAGGGAGGTACAGCTCAGGTCATTCACACCAACATGGACAATGACAGAGTCATATTTGTACTTGTTCTGGAGTGACCTGAGTGCTTGTGTTATGTGGCGGATCCTGGCACCCAACAGGCAGCTAACAGTAACCTTCTCCTTATTCAGCCTAGTGAGTGGGACATCAGTGTGCCTGACTATTGAGTCACCTATTATTAGTATATTGGGTATGTTATTTTGCCTTAAGGGCTGTGATTGCGTGGCACACTGGTTTTGTGAAGTATGTGTTTCATGGTTTGTGTTGGGAGTGGAGGTTGCTTGGATGTCTGCTTTGGAGGTCTTTGTTGCTTTTGCAGATTTTTATTTAGAGCCTCCGAGTATGTTTTTGTGTATTTATGTGTGTTTTTTGCCGGTGGTGTTTTAATGGGTCTATGTGAGACTGATGGTGTGATGCAAGTATTTCCCTTCTCCTCTTGACTGTCTGATCCAGTCTTGGTTAATCTTAGTTAATATACACCCAACTACTCTGACCCCATTATACTAACTAGTAACCCAGCAATCATGCTATCCCCATCCTCCTCACCTGCCTTAGACTACTTTAACTACTCACCAACATTACCCCTTTCAGCCTACCTGCTCCACCAAACCTACTGGTCGTCAAGGACATAATACTTGCCATAGCAAGTTCACACCAAAAATGTGACTTCTAGCCCTGTTACACTTGCATAAAACTCTTTAAGCCCCTCCCTACCTTTACTTCACTTCCATCACTTCCTCCCAAACATCTCTCCATCCCATTTAACCCTGTCCTTCCCTTACCCTCTTAATTCCTACTACTCTATTTATCTAGCCCCACTTGAAGATGTCCCAGGACAAATTAGTCTTTTCCAAACCTCATTTACTGCTACTGATCTTGGGTGATAACTAGAAAAAGGTCAATAGAACAGCTCACTTGCCTGTTAAACAGACAGCAATCAATAAATAAACTGTTCAGAATTTTGCAAACAAATCCCTGATTTTGCATCATATTTTTGACCTGCTCCTTGTAAAATGTTTGACTTTCTGGTAAATCACTCAGGATCATACTTATTAACTGTCCAGAATTTCACAAAATGTCCAGATTTTTGCCTCATATTTTGCTCTGTTCTTCATAAATTTTGTGGTTTCCTGGCAAACCATTGAGGACTGTGCCCACTAAATAAAAAGACATTTGAGTCTGAAACTTCATAGCCTTCATAAAATGCATGCTAATTCAAAACCTGTTATTCTAACAGCTTTCTAAGTTTATAAGAGCCATATTCAAAATCTGTCCCTGATTTTGACCCTTTATCCCCCATGATTTTTGGATGTGTCGAGAATTCTTAAGTAAAAGTTGAGAGGTGCTCAGAGAATTAAGTCAATCACTAATGCCAGACATGAAAGCTTCATACTTGTATTAATCAGAAAATGCATGCTGGGGACATAGTTAAGACAATGAACAGTTAACAGCACTGTTTATTAGCTCTGCTTCATTTTAACATCTCTGACAGGATTTTTACTACTAGAAATCCAAAAAAAAAATGTTCAAAACTTGATGGATTTAGAGTTGAACACCTGCTGAAAGATTTACTACAAAATATGACACGTTTGAAACTCTTTTAACTGCTTTTCCCTGTTAATAAAACTAGAAAGAAGTGATTGTATCAGAATGAGCCACTGTAAGCCCAGTGTACAGGACAGTACTCTGAAAAAAGACATACAGGCTACACTAAATAACATCAGGGAGTTAACTGTAAAGGCAGATAAATTAGAAAGTAAAATGAACCATTTTAAAAAGGAATATAAAAATAAGTTGCAGCAGTGAGTGAACCTCTTAAACAACAATCATCAGAAATCTCGAGTATCGAAGAGACAATGTCTGATTTCGATGGAAGATTACTTGAAAATGAGAACAACACTGAATTCCTTCTAAAACAAAACAACTTATTCCAGGAAAAAAAATAGAAGACTTAGAGAACAGATCTAGGAGGGATAACATTAGGATTTACGGGATTCCTGAAAAGGAAGAGGGAGACAGTATGATTCAACTCCTTAATACCTGGCTACCTAAAACTTTGCACCTGCCTGAAGCTTTTTCCTTTGGCACTGAAAAGGCACATAGATCACTTTCTAACCCATCTTTAAAAAAGAAAACCACCTTCACCAAGGTCAATGACCATAAGATTTTTCTCAAGTCAAGGATTTAGTCTTAAAAGCTGCATAGATTAATCATCCAGTTAAAGAAAATACTATACTTTTTGACAATGACTATTCAACATTACTTATGTCAAAGAGAAGAGCCACTTGTTAAAAGCTAAAAGAAAAACAAAATTAAAGCACATATCTTGTTTTCAGCAAAAATAAGGATTCACCTTCCAGAAAGAAAAAAGATTGTTAACACCTTGGAAAATGCAATGGATTTTATACAGAAAAATAAAATCCTAGAAAAAAAAAAAACAGAAGAAATGGACTGGAATCTATCAACTTCTTTGAAGAGAAATGCAACAAGAGATGGTTGGTTAAGACAAAAACAGTAAAAAAAACGAAGGACAAATGTAAATCAATGTATTTCAAGGTTATAATTTTTTATTAATTTAAAGACTTACTTGGATACTTATGAACATGTGTTTTTATTACTTTTTTTACAAGGTAAATCATTTATTTTATTTTTCCCTACTTCAAATGGTCACTAGTTCCCTTAAAATGTTAGTTTAATTTGTTTAGTTATATATGAAATTAAAGCCATTTATTTTCATTTAGAGTTTAAAAGGTTGAACTATTACTTTTATTAAAAGTTAAACATTATTATGATGAAACTTATGTTAGATGCCACACTATCTGATATCATGGCATTGTTGAGTAATGTACTATTATATATAAAACAAGACACAACAAATGACACTAAAGAGGCATATTAAGTTACATTCTGGAGTCTTAAAATGGTCCATTAGTGTCCTACTGATACTTGACATGCAATAGCACCAAAGACATGCCATGTTATAAACAAAGTATAAAAAATATAGCTTTTTTACATATATAATAGTTATAATTGCAATTATATCAAATAATAAGAGTAATATTCACACTTTTTACAAGTTAAACCAGGATCACACATAACTGTCATCGTATTTAAAAAATATATTAATGATGTTAAACCAGGATCACACATAACTGTCATTCTATTTTAAAAAAAAATGTTATTGGATCTTGCAACAACAAAAAAATTGAGATAAAAGATTAACAATACAAGGCAAGAAACAAAAATAGAACTATATAAAAGATCCATAACAAAAATTACATTGAAATTTTACAAAACCATTAATATTTTTCTAATGACTTTGAGTTTTGCAAAGATATATATATATATATATATATATATATATATATATATATATATATATATATATATGTGTGTGTGTGTGTATTACTTGACATTCTATTATATAACCATGGTGATGGACAGGTTGACAGACAAGATCAGACAGGAGTCCCTGTAGACTGATGTTTGCAGATGACATTGTGATCTGTAGTAAGAGTGAGGAACAGGTGGAGGAGACCCTGGAGAGGTGGAGATATGCTCTAGAGAGAAGAGGAATGAAGGTCAGCAGGACTAAATCAGAATATATGTGTGTGAATGAGAGGGAGGATAGAGGAATGGTGAGGATGCAGGGAGTAGAGGTGGCAAAGGTGGATGAGTTTAAATACTTGGGATCAACAGTTCAGAGTAATGGTGAGTGTGGAAGAGAGGTGAAGAAGAGAGTACAGGCAGGATGGAGTGGGTGGAGAAGAGTGTCAGGAGTGATTTGTGACAGACGACTACCAGTAAGAGTGAAAGGGAAGGTCTACAAGAGGGTAGTGAGACCAGCTATGTTATATGGGTTGGAGACAGTGGCAATGACAAAAAGGCAGGAGTCAGAGCTGGATGTGGCAGAGTTAAAGATGTTAAGATTTGCACTGGGTGTAACGATGGTGGACAGGATTAGGAATAAGTATATTAGAGGGTCAGATCAGGTTGGAAGGTTTGGAGACAAAGCCAGAGAGGCAAGACTACGTTGGTTTGGACATGTGCTGAGGAGGGATTTAGAGTATATTGGGAAAAAGATGCTAAGGATGAAACTGCCAGGTAACAGGAAAAGAGAAAGGCCTAAGATAAGGTTTATGGATGTGGTGAGAGAGGACATGCAGGTGGTTGGTGTGACAGAGCAAGATGCAGAGGACAGGAAGAAATGGAAACAGATGATCTGCTGTGGCGACCCCTAATGGGAGCAGCTGAAAGAAGAAGAAGACTTGACATTCTATTATACATAGTTTGTAATTATTACATTTTTGTGTCATTCTTTTAATTCAAGTACAAATGCTATGTCTCCTTTAAAGATGACACTCCGCTAAATATTAAATAAACATCTCATACAAATAGTACTTGTTGAATCATTAAATTTTATTTCTTTGTGTGCAATGACTTTTTAGTGGTTGACATACTTTAAAATGTTTTTTGTTGTTGTTTTTTTTTTTGGTGCTTTGGAAGGATTTGAGGGACTGATGTATGATCTGGAGTTGGCTTGCATTCACTTGTGAACATTTTTGTGTGAATTGTAGCTGATAAACTGTTCATTTGCAAGCCCTTGTCAGGAGGACCAGCTTGAAGCAGTTTAAGTAGACTCATGAGCACTCAAAATATCTCAGAACAATTTATTATGAAAAGTTTGAATCTTAAAACGGAAGATTTTTCAGATGTTTGTTCAGATTCTATTAGACATAACATTTAAGGAAAAATTAGGACTGATTCTAACAGTAGTACTAGATTAAAGGGTATCAGATATATAATGGCAAATATAAATGTTCTTTATATGATATTCTACACTAGGATTATAGCTAAAGCCTAGGAATATAGTAATTGTATAAGACATAGTATACAAACAGAAATAGAAAGAGATCAGAATAAGTAAATATGTATATAGGTAAAGTATATAAATATGTCTACAAGGGTGGAAGGTTGGCATAGTGGTTAAGGTGTTCACTTTATAGGCACAAGGTGCAGGGTTTGATTCTCACATGGAATAAATGACTCAGCTTAGAATGACCCACAAGGGTGGATAGCTTGTTGCTAATTTATGAACTTATGAACCTATGAAAATCTTTACATATAGTCAATAAAATAGAAAAAGTATAAAATCATCTGACCTATAAGTTAGTAAATATGAAAATAACAACTGACTTCCTCCCTATAATAGACCAAGGAAATAATGTGAGGTACAAGGAAAAATGATTGTAGAGATATTTAGTTTGGTCAACTTATAATAAAGATTCAGAATACCTATTTATCTTTTCTTATTCATAATAACTCACTGATGGGCCTTTTAAGATGATGCATACTAAAAATATGAGACACATTAATATGAACCAGAAGCATGAGTTAATGGCTGTTAGTCTAATAGAGAGTTTGAGAGGTGGTTATTCCATGATAGACTGTTTTAGGGTTATATTATTAGGTAATTTTTTATTTGTTTGAAAAGTTTTGTCCATAGCTGTAGATTTCATATTGTTAATCATAAAGTATATAATAAGCTCTATACAGAAATGCAATTTCATTATAGCTGTTTTTTTCTCACCTAAATAAAGTCTGTTCAAATACTTGCAATTACATAGAGCTCAAACAGTATTTCTACAGAAAACACATTTACTTAATAAGGATGTAAATAAACATTCATTAAAAATTATTTGGATTTAGCAGTTTCTAGTTTTCGAGCTAAAAGAAGAGAAATCCTCATTTTATGGAAGAACTCACCAGTAATGCCTGAAGTAAAACATACCTTTGTTGATAGAAATGGTACGTCAAGCATTGTTATAACTGAGTGGAACAGAACACTATATACATTGATGAGCTCTTATTGGATTCCAGGGGTTGGAGCTAAAGATGCAAAAAGTTACATAGACACCATAGCCTATTAAATGAAAGGTGAAGTCATAACGGCTGGTGATTTTAAATGTATTTTATCAGACAAAGATTCTGCTGTAGATGCAAAGCTGAGAATCACGTATTTAGCCAAACACTTAAAAATTTTGTAAATCTAATGAATTCAAAGGATATATATGAGCCAAGGTAAACAAACTCAACTTACCCATTATTCATATAGATATGGAAAACAACAATATTGGTAAAACCTTTGTCTAAATTTGTTATCACACATCAGAAGTTTCAATAGTTTCATGTCCATTATCAGACCATAATGCTATATTATTTAATATTATTTTAAAAACTGACAATTTAATACATCACAGGAGATTACCAGCATACATTATTAAAATAAAAGGATTAAAGGATTGGTATGTTAAAGAGATCAAGAATTTCCTAGAAATAAACATGAATGGTGACAATGTCCTGTGGGATTCAGTAAAGGCTTCCTTAAATGGAAGAGTTACAAGCTGGTATATTAATAAAACAAGAGAATATACTACAGGCCAGCTTAGACACAATAAAGTTAAATCTAAAACCAAATGACATTATCAGTCAGTCAGAACTTAAAAACTTAAATACAAAATATCTTGAAATTCTAAATCATAAGATTTCAATACACCAGGAAAAACTTACCCTGGGATTCATGAAGCTCGGCGCAAGGATGGTTTTAGCCTTGCGCCGAGCATCCTCCTTACAGATGGTGCAGCAGCACCATAGGAATATTTATGAGGGTACACTGCCGCACCCTTGATGTGCACAGGAAACATGTGCAAGTGCAGGGGGCGTGTTAAAGTGCTCTACGGTGGCTTAAACATGCTCACACAGTTGCACAACCTACAATGCTTACTATTAGAGCCCGCCTCTAATAGTAAGCAATTAATTCAGTGTCTGTGGATACTGAAATGTATGCTAAGCATACAAGAGTGTCCACGAACACTGAGATAAAATCAAAGTAGTAAACACACAAGCACGTAGTGGAATGTTGAGCCCCTGTCCCCAGAACTATCACAATTAGATTCTCCGTGTCCCTATTTTACATTTGTATTGCTTCATTATTGAAAGTGTAAGTGAAGCGCAGCATGTTTGCATGTCGCTACCCTCTGCTTAGCATAGCCTGCACATCAAAATCATCCAAAGAGAAAAACAACATGCAGAATCAACAGTAATGTCAATAGTGTAGTAGTTAGAGCATCAGCCTAATGAACAGGCACTCACGGTTCGAGTTCCATTATAGCACATATCATTTTCCATGTGGAATGTGTATATGAACATATTTATACATCATTTTGCTGTATAACCTACATAATAACATGTAAATGTGAAATAGAGTACTGCATGAAATGTTTAACTAAAGTCATTTAATCAAAGTGGTAGTGTCATAATGAATAAGGCACTAGTAAGCAGGTGTAAACACAAATAAACAGTAGTAAACATATATAAGTACCAGTAAGCAAGTCTAAGTGCATTTGCGTGGGTGTAAGCAGTGCCCACACACATTAAGCATAGTAGAAGCTAACTGAATTTAAGAAAATGTAATCAGTAGATAGCACAGCCTACCGTCGCGCAAACATGCACACACTCGCTCACAACTGCTTAAAAGTGCTTTAATCACTTTGTATCCAATGGCCCTTGTTCTGCCCAGCAACAAAATAAATGACCTCTGCAAAGGTCAAACCCAGGACCCTGCACCCCACAGTCAATGTGATTTACCACTAAGCCATGGCAGATATACATAAATCTGATGTTATCACAAACATATCATCCAGCACAGTCATGCAACAGCATAGGAAATGTATATAATTATGTAGATGTATGTGCATGTGTACGTACAGATATATAATACATATATCTATATATAATACATATATATATATATATATATATATATAGCTATGAAGAATGAACGTCATGACAATAAGGCATACAAAAAGAATGAGAAGGAAATTAACAGCAACTCCAGTATTATTTAGTGCTGTCAGCTTATGTCATATCAAGCTGGGCAGGGGTGAGCAAATCACTGCTACTCACACC
The DNA here is from genome assembly GCF_019279795.1 of Protopterus annectens. NCBI lineage: Eukaryota > Metazoa > Chordata > Ceratodontiformes > Protopteridae > Protopterus > Protopterus annectens. Next base: position 267,206,288 of record NC_056739.1, read on the forward strand.
ACAGGCAGGATACTACCAGTGGGAGCAACACTGTCGATCTGCTAAGTCTACTTTACAAACAATCACAGGGTAGTCCCTGGTGGGACTACCAAAAATTGCTAGGTTGTGTGGACTTCCGACCATTACACAAGCAAGGGCAGGTATATTCAAGGACCAAATGGTGAGAGAGCCTGATGATACATGGGTTGGGACAACATACATGTAGGGTCCCTAATGCTGGGGAGAGAGCAATGAGTGGAGGTGTGTCATGGCTGTGATAGCAACCGGAGAATGGATGGTTTGCGTGTATGTTGAACTCGGGTGGGGTGGAGGAACCATGGGTATGAGATTATGGATCCAGGCGTGTCAGGGTTGGATGGGCTGCTTCTAATTGGACTGCTTTGTGGAGGTCAGTGAATTCGTTATAACTAAATACGCATACATACAGGCATATATCTATATGTAGAAGTACATTCCCTGTAACACATTCATTCTTTTTGCAGACATAAATAGCATGAAAGTGCCCCTACAAACCTCGACAGTAGATAGAATAATAGGGTGTGCTTAAGAGGGAAGGGACAAATCTGCAAAAATGCACAAGTGTGTACTTTGTCTGAAGTGAGTGCTGTTCTCAAAAAATAAAATGTGAGGACTTTTTCACTATGAAATAGTGGAATCATTCCTGTGATCTGCCTGCTACAGCAATGCCAATCAATAAACCGGTCCTATTTGTAATATAATTTTGCTGAACCCATACATTATTAGCTTTCATGTATAACGTGTGCGTTACCACATAGTCATAGCTATTAATTTATTGTAGTGTCTTGTTAATGGGAGTAACGATGTAATGAAGTATAGAGTCTAATCCTGAAATAAAGACATGTGTGTCCCAGTTGGGACAACCCAAAAATTGTGAATAGTGTCCTATTGGTCACTCATTTCACCAATGTTTGCAGACTAAAAGGTTGGGATGTCTGAGGATATGTGGAGTGTGTCAACCCATAGGATGGGTCTACAGGAGTAGGGAGTGGCCAATGTGTAGTGGTGTGGATACACTGTGTATCTAACTGGAGAATGGATGACTGCTGTGTCAGTGAAGTGTTGGGGTGGGTGTTTGGGGAACTAGGATCCATGGATATATGGGTATATATGCAAATGAAGCAGCACAGCAATAGTGTAGTGATTAGAGCATCCACCCAATGAACAGACATTCCCGTTTCAAATCCCACTGCAGCACATACCATTTTCCATTGGTAATCTGTATATGAACATATTTTGACATCCGTCTGCTGTATAACCTGCATAATAACAATTAAAAGTGAACTGGAGTGAAGTGTCAGTGTCATAATGAATAAGGCACTAGTAAGCATGTTTAATCATAAATAAGCAGTAGTAAGCATATATAAGCACCAGTAAGCGTGTTTAAGTGTGTTTGCATGGGGGTATGCATTGCCTACACAGATCAAGCAAAGTAGAAGCTAACTGAGTGTAAGGAACTGTAACCAGAGGGTAGCCTTGCTTAGCTCCACGCAAACCCATGCACACCCGCTCACAACTGCTTTAAAGTGCCTTAATCACTCTGTACCCAATGGCTCATGTTCTGCCCAGCAACAAAATAAATAGCCTCTGCAAGGCTAGAACTCAGGACCCTGTACATCACAGTCACAGTAGTTAACCACTAAGCCATGATAGCAATGCATATAAAGGAGGTATCAGCAAACTAATCCTCACCACAGGGAAATCAAATCAAACATGTGAACTGAATCTATGTACAGTGTAATGTTCTGTAACCCGTCCCAGACCATAAATATGTGAATTGGAGTACTGCAGTAAACATGGAGTTGAGGTGTCACTGTAATAAAGTTTTGAAGTCCTCAGGACCCCATACAGTGTATGTACACATGAATCACAGATACCAGACACGTATATAACCTGTAATGAATAAGACATCATTGACAATGCTAGATAACCAATAAGCAATGCTAACCACAGCACAGCCCAACTAAGTAATTGTAAGCAATGTGTAGGGAAGCCAATTCAATATGCCCACAGGTACACCTCTGTAAGCAGTGCCATCCTGAAGTAAGCAGGTGTGCCCATAGCTTAGCCTTTTCGAAACCGGCCAATTACGGAAAAGTGCAGGAATCCAGCCCTACTTAAACTGAAGAGGTGGGAATACAGCTCATAAATGGTTGTAGCATCCCCCTGCAGGCAGAACGGCTGGAGTGGGAGAAGGCACTCGCTTTAGAGCACAGCGCTGGGGCAGCCAGGAGTTCAAATACATGGTAGGGTTCCTGGTAAAGCACCATGACAGGAGACTACTGCAGGGCCAGTACCAGGGCTTGCAGTATAAAATGCAGGCCTGGGACAGTCTCGCCTGTAACCTCACTAGTGCCACAGGTATCCCCCAGACTGGTGAGCAGGTCAGGCACCACCATGCAGACCTGAAGCAGTGGAGTGGGGATATCCTGGAAGAGTGGATCCAGAAAGCAAGGCAGATGCAGAATGCCCCAGAACTGAGTAAGTACTCCTTCCACTACGTAGTTAACAACTGCCTAGCATGTGTATACTATGGATAGGTATGGCTAAATATCACTGTACTTCTCTGACAGCTGCAGATGAGTGTGCTGCAAACCAGCAAGCCTATGATGCTAGGCTGCAAAGGATACATTGTGAGGCAGGTTAGTAAATAGCCGGCATGTACTGTCATAACAAATAAATGTAAGAGCCTCAGAAAGTGTTGTACCAGTATACAGAATTGTGTAATATGCTGCGAATAAAGGTGTAACTCCTGCATTGCTTCTGTTTACTCTGCAGTCATATGTTGTTGTACTGTTGCAGTTATTAAATAGTACTGTTGTAGTAAGCAGTGTTACCCACACTGTGGTATGCAGATAAAATGTGTATGAAGTGCTGTATAACAATGTTGGAAGTGCAGACAGGTCAGTCATATTAGACAAAATACATTGCAAAGCCTCACAACAATTGCCTGATAGCATAGTGTACAGTGATCTTAACTGTAATGCTGTTGTCACACACAGCAGGGCTTTGGATCCCAGGAGTGCTAGTAAGTCGTATGCATAATCATTCCACACAACTGCACACAATTTGTTAGAATGTTCAGGGAGAAAACTGTATGCATATTTACACTTAACAACTGTACAGATTATGCTAGAATGCTCAAATACAGAGTGGTATGCATATTCATACCCCTCAACTGTTCCAATCTGCCCAGTATGTCCTGATAAATGGCCCACATCACCTGCCTTTTGCCCTGTTCCCCTGACAAATTAGTGCGATGATCCAATAAATGTAGGCAGGTGATGTGGGCCATTTATCAGGACATACTGGACAGATTGGAACAGTTGAGGGGTATGAATATGCATAGTATGTCCTGATAAATGGCCCACATCACCTGCCTTTTGCCCTGTTCCCCTGACAAATTAGTGTGATGATCCAATAAATGTAGGCAGCTGTTAATGACATATAACTGATAGTCTTACTTGTACATAGTCAGAGAATGCACATGCAAACATACCTGTCATCCCAGCATCTCACCCAAAGTGTATGAGAGCAGTCTCAAAACATGTTGCATTAACACCTGCATCTTGTCAAGCTTGAACATAAGACACAGGTCCCGTACATACTAATCTACAAACATACCATTGTACAATATAATGCCACTGGGTAGTGTAATAATACATGTAAGGTACAGACCACTGCAGTGACTATGAATGTTGTGAAAACTACAAGGAATTATTAGTTGTTAATTGAACTCTGTCTCTCTCTCACCCCTACCATATGTGCAAAAATAACTGATTTACACAGTAGCTACCTTGCTTACTGTCTTTCCCTCTTTGTGCCCCTTTTCACCACTTTCCTGTCACCCCTTTTTTCTTTTTTTTTAAAGAAATTAGCATGAGGGTAAGTGGGCATAAGCACTTTTAAGCAGCAGTGAGCGGGTGTCAGCCTGTTTGCACAGGGGTAAGCACTGCCTACACAGGTTAAGCAATCAAGAAGGTAACTGAGTGTAAGCAACTGTAACCAAAAGTAAACACTGCTTACCGTCGTGCAAACCCGCACACACTCGCTCACAAATGCTTAAAAGTGCCTTAATGACTCCGTATCCAATGGCCCTTGTTCTGCCCAGCATCAAAATAAACGGGCTCTGCAAGGCTCAAATCCAGGACCCTGCACACCACACCACAGCCAATGTGATTTACAACTAAGCCATGGCAGATATACAGACATCTAATGTAATCACAAACATATCATCCAGCACAGTCATTCAACAGTATAGGAAACGTATTTCATTATGTAGATGTATGTGTGTGTGTTTATTTGATATATATATATATAGATATATATATATATACATACATATAGATATATATATATAGATATATCAAGAACAAACCACGTGACAACAAAGCATTAAAAAAGAATGAAAAGGAAAACACCAGCAACTCCTGTATTATGTAGTGGTGTTGTCCTATGTAATATCAAGACTCCCTCAGACAGACATGTGTCATTATACACGCAAACATTTGTACATTGCCCAAATACATTACTTTGAGCATTTTATTTACATTAACAAAACAGTTCCTGTCCAATCATTATGTGAGAACAGTACTCTTGCAAGGTGCTGTGTGCAACATCATCATCATTAAAAAGTTAAATGGGGTAACCATAGAGGGACCGGTAGTGTCGTGTGTACACTGGGGTCATCTGCATCATGTGTACCTGGAACCTTTAGGAGTCATGTGCATACCAGAATCGTGTGCCTGAGAGAGGGGTGAGGACAACAGTAGTACATTGTGATGCAAATTAAAAAGGTTACATGTGTCCAGTGGACACGTGTGTGAAATGGACAGCTATGTATGGAGCAAAAGTTGTTCTGGGAACAGATTGGCCGTTTGTTTCCATTTTTGTAAGGTGAGAGTGGGATGTTGGGGAAGGAGAGTAGGTATGCTCGTGGAGGATAGGTTGGGTAGGATGACAGACAAGATAGACAAGACAGCATACAGGGGCAGTATATGACACATGTGGGGGGGGAACACCTTGGACAGGGAGGGGGTATTTGGCAGTCACAAGCCCATGAGCCCCCAAATGGAAACAGTGGGATGGAGGTCCCCACCCATGGGCAGCCACCTCTGCACCTTCACAGCCCCAAAGGTGGCTGTGCTGGAGGCTGTCTAGGAGGGGCAGGCTCACCCTCTAATTGTGCCACACTGCCCTCGAGCTAGCATGGCTGGCCTCAAAACTCCTTTATTGAGCCCCCTAGAAACCACATCCTGGACTGTACGATGGCTGACAAGTTCCTGTCTGGACCTGCACCCAGGGGCAAGCCCCATCCTCAGTGGTGGTTCCACCCAAAGGTGGTGCAGAGCCAACAGAGGTGGAAGTTCAAGGCTGGGCCCCAGACGTGCTGGTGCCTGGTGCCATGGCCAGCTGAAGTGGGACAGGTGGTTCCACCAGGACCTCCAATCCCATACAGCCTATGGTGTTGCAGTTTTAACACAGATAAGGCTTAGTCATAGTCAACAGCATTCATGATTACATATAACAGCATGCATAGATATTACTATTAACCCAAGACAACAGATGTCATACATTTGCAGAGGGTGCACAACACATGCATATATACTGCATGATATCTGTCAAAAGTGTAGATGACTTGTGACTGCAGCTATCAACAATGGCCCATTATTGGCATGTCACTGTAATAACCTCAGACAGTGACTGTCATACCACTGTTTCAGGTGATGTATGTCTAATCAGGAATGCAATGTCACTAACTCTCATCACTGTCACTGTATACTGACTACAATCCTCACACTATGCTTCTGCAGTTCACAGATGTATGTTCTGTGAATAACACAAGAAACAAATGATTCCACACACTGACCAGTCCACAGATGACCCTACAGATGGGGCTTCCTCACAAACAGAGCACTGTGTTGTCAGTTATTAAAACATGCAGACTAGCCATTACCACACACAACCTGTTAAACTGGCAGTAGTCTGAATGAAGCATAGCTATACTTACATGCTGTAGTCATGTCTGGCACATCACCCTCCTGTCTTTTTGGCCATTTTCCACAGAGTATGTTGTTTGAGGAATATCCAGATTTCATCCAGGTTCCACTCACAGCAGCTGTCATAGGCAAACACCAACATGATGTTCCTAGATATTGCACTGTGTTTTCATGCAATTGGCTATGGGAATATCACCACAGCTGTTCCACATGCAATCAGCTAGAGGAGGACTGCAATAGGTGCAGAGGTCATCACCTGATCATGACCATCACTTACAATACACAAGCTGCTGCTGAGCAGGTGTACATCCCCACATCCACCAGAGAGTGTGTGGGAGGGACAGACAGAGGCAAGGTACTTAAGAGAAGGGCTGGGAGACTAAAACCTAAGCATCTTCTGTTAACCACCTACCAGTACAGGGGTTCACACCCCTGAATGACTAGCCATTACTATTGCAAGTGCATGCAGTTACTCCATGTGCCACATAGCTGAAATGTTGGTGTGATGTAAAAACATATATGTGTGCTGGTGAGCGACATCTGCAACAGAGATATAGTAGACATACATTAGGTGTAGCACACATGGCTGTCCACATGAACAGATGTCATTGTCAACACAGCCAAACTCTCTAAGGGACTCAGACACATTGGCACACTTTGGCAGGCTCACAAATACACTTCCTAACTACGTAGTTTGCCACACTACAGTAATGCACATGTATTACATGCACCACAGGGGTTATCCTGAGGTTCTGTGGGCTAGGGCATGTGAACGTGTCTGACATCAGTCAGTATGCCAGTAGGAGTTATACTGAGTGTGACTGTGGTTGGGAACATCATACCCCACACGCAGACACAAGGTGCCAGTACTGACATGCATGTGTGCATTGCTTCATGGGTGTGTAGTGGTTGGCTGTGCAAGATGGCTGTACAAGGCAGGGTGAGGAGTAATCCTTGGCATCAGGCCACCTGACAATGGTCTGCAGTGTGGTTCAGTGGTGTAATGTCTGCAATGTCCCACACAGATGGGTATTGTATTAACCGTCCTGTCATCCTGGTTACTATTGTGTGTGGCCATTGCTTTGCAATGCATGCCATGTCTGTGTTTGATAGTCCTTGACATGGACATTGCTTGGGATGTGCAAGTCCCATATTAATGTACAGTGACATGTTTAAGTGTACCTGGTTTGCCTGGCATATATGTACACAGACTGTTATCATCAGATGTGTCAATCCTGGCCTGGTGTGGCAAGACCTGCTAATAGACAGCAGGTTGACCCTGCACCTGCATTGATCGCATGATACAGGTATTCCCTGGTGTCAGAGGCATCTGTCCATACAGGGCATGTGTGTAAGGCATTGCATGTCCTTTGTGGATCACATTTGATGGCACCACATATGTTGCAGGCGTCCAGTGGGGAACATAGTGAAGGCGCATTGTCTGCAATTATGTGCCTATTGTACTGGTGGACATAGTGCCATGCCCTCTACAGCCCACTGCAATCACACCATGCTTACTATCTGTCAACAATGTGCAGGGTACTAGCAACATAGCGGATTTTTCAAAGCAAGTGCATTTGTGTATGACACATGGGTTTAGACTGTTTTCTGGGTAATAGTAGGATTGCTTACTTTATTCACCAGGCCTTTTGCCAGATGTAGAGGTATGGCTTGCCAACCCAGTCTCTTGGCTGATTTAAATCTGTAATCCTCATGAAGTGGACATTGTGACACATAATATGGCCACCATATAGGAAAACTACAAAACCCACTCCTCAACATGTCCATTGGTTAGACACTCACAGCCACCTCCACACAGGATATAACTGACAAACACCTGCCATGTCTCGGAATAGAATTCCTACCTAACTAGTTTATCACACTACATCATTATGCAGTTATAGCACATACTACAGAGATTACTAGGCTACCCCATCCCCAAAGGTGTATTTCACAAGGAATGACATCAGCAGGTTTACCAAAGTAGGGCATTTCACATTTCCTGTGAGTAGCCTAAAATGCATTGCTCACAAAACAGACAGTGAGACACACACAAAACATCCACAGCTGACATGTGTGAGTATAGAACCCATGACCAAGATCTATATCACACTACTGCATGGAGATGTTACAGGATGCACCACAGGGATTACTAGGGAGCTTATTCCCCAAAGGTGTATTTGACAAGGAATGACATCAGCAGGATTACCAAATAGGGCATTGTAAATGTCCTGGTAGTGAGTAGGCTATAATGCATTGCTCCCTACACAGACATTGAAACACACACAAAACATACATAACTGCCATGGTTGTGGATTGAACCCTACCACAGTTCTAAATCACACTCCAGCAGTACACAGTTACCCGGCACGCTACAGAGATTACTGGGTTACAGCATTCCCAGAGGTGTATTTCTAGTTGGGTGACATCAGCAGCCTTGCCAAAGTTGAGTATATGACTTGTAAGGAAAGTGAGTACTCTATAAAGCATTCTTCTCTTCTCAGGCAGACAGACACACACAGTTGGCAAGTCTGGGATTAGAACACCTACCAAACTAGTTTATCACACTACAGCATTACACAGTTACAGCAGTCCCAGAGGTGTATTTCTAGGTGGGTGGCATCAACAGGATTGCCAAAGTAGGGCCAATGAATCGTATGGAGTGTGACTAGCCAAACATGCAGCACTCTCTACACAGGCATAGGAACAGACACCAAAGAATCCACAACTCCCATGTGTGAGACTAGAACCCATACCAGAGTTCTATATCACACTACAGCATTACACTGTTATAGCATGCACCACAGAGATTGCTGAAGTACTCTTCCCCAAAGGTGTACTCTCCAGTGATTGACATCAGCAGGATTGCCAATGTAGGGCATTTGAATTGCATTAAGTGTGACTAACCTAATTTCCACAATTAGTCTGTATGCATTAATCGTTGTCCTGGACGGACAAAAATATCCCACCTTTGCAGGTCATGAACCTAGGACACTGTACATTATAGTCATAGTAACTAACCACTAAGCCATCACAACAGTACAGGAGACTGAGGTTTCACCACAGTAATCCCAGTATAGGTTAATCAACGTGAACATGTGAAAGGAATGTAGATACAGTTGTCCATAAAAGACTTCCCCAAAGCCAGCTTCATGCTACACAAGGCAGAAGTGACAATGTTTGTGACACCCATGGAGACAGGAGCTGACAGTTCTACAGATGAATCTTGTTCTAAGGTACTGTATGAGCACATCCACTTGTGCATGATTCCTGACATCCCACATGAAACCACAATGCTCACCTCCCAAATAAACAAGCCACTCTGGTGGCCTCCTGCCATTAAGAGAGTATACAACAGAAGGTAAACACTGTTGAAGCAAAAACGATATTCCAAGGATGCAAACAACTCCCTTACCAGCCACAGTAAGATGTTGAGATCCCCCACAGAATCCTCCAAAGCTGGTTATGTAATTAAAAGCACCACAGATTCCACAGACAACCACACACCATTCTATATTTATGTCCTGAATCTAACAGGCAATGCTGAGATGTGCTCTGAGCTACAACAGAATGGCATTACATAGATTGCTCCCACGGATTGTGTCAATATCCTGGCGAATTGGTTTAGTGCCACAGTCACCCCCTCTCACCCCCAAAGAGGTCAATGGCAATATGAACAGAGTTCCTTTGGCCAGTAATCATGGCCACACAGGCAGAAACTGCACTATCCACAGTTAAGAGTACATCATCCATGGGACCAGACTGTTGTGTGTAATCATAACCTCTCATCAGGCCTGGTGCCCACTGAGTGGTGCACAGCTGCAGTTATCCCACTTCACAAGGGGAGATCCACCTTGGATCCCTGGAACTACTGTCACATCAGTGTGATGAGCCTGATCTGCATGGCCATGGAATGCATTATCAGGGAAGTTTGGAACACAGACATTGGCAACCCTCAAACACGGGACTCCACACAGATTGGGCTCATGGAGGGCCAGTCTTGCCTCTTGAAATGGATTGTCTGCTTTGACTGAGTCTGCATAGCTGTTGAAGAGGGTAAGGCAGTCCACAATGCCTATGTGGACCTCGCCAAGCCCTTCAATACCATACACCAGTCTGGAAATATAGATTAATACACTAATCCAGCCATACATCCCTATACCACTTGATAGTTTGCCACATGGCTTACTTACAGAACCCAAACTGTAAGTGTAACTATCTCCAAATCCATCCCCAGACTAGTGACAGGTAGAGTAGCTCAGGGTTCAGTCCTGGGACCACTGCTGTTTGAATTCTACATCTCTGTAGTACAGGCCAACAGTACGGGACTCTGGCTAACAAAGGTAACAGATGACTGCAAAATGGGAGTCATTATGAGGCTGAAGGTACTGCATGATATGTTACTGATACCAGCCTGACATCATACAGGTGGGATGGGGTACTGTTAACATCTTGTGGCCTTGTTGTGTAAGGTCCTGGTTATGGGATCTGCAACAGTTGGCAGTGTATTGCAGGTCAGACGTGTTTTGCTGTCGGGGGAATACCTATCCGTTCATGACGTATGTTGTTTGTGCCTGTCAACCCCATTCATGGTACATGTGGACATATATGTTTCTGCTATGTTCCCACCTTATCTACAGTCGTATGTCTGTATATACATATAATGATATAAATATCTGCTTACACACACACACATATATATATATATATATATATATATATATATATATATATATATATATATATATATATATCCCTCTCTCTCTCTATATATATATATATATATATATATATATATATATATATATATATATATATATATATATATACACACACACACACACACACACACACACATATATATATATATATATACATTTGTATCTGTGTAGACATTAATATATTTTCACACACACATACATCTGCATCTTAGAATACATACCCTGTACTGTTGAACCAGTGGGCCGGATGATATGTTTGTGAATAGAGCAGGGCTATGCATATCAGAGGTGGCTTGGAGGTAAAACACTTTGGCTATGGTATGCATGGTCTTGGGTTCAAGCCTAGCAGAGGTTGTTTATTTTGTTGCTAGGCAGAACAAGGGCCAATGGATACAGAGTGATTAAGGCACTGTAAAGCAGTTGTAAGCATGTTGTCAGGCATGGAATGTCTGTTGTGAGTCACATGTGAAGGCACCATAGGTGGTGCAGGTGTCCATTGGGGAAGATGGTGGAGGTGCATTGTGTGCATGTACGTGCATATTGGACAGATGGCCAGGGTGACATGCCCTCTGTAGCTCACTGCTATCACTGCATAGTTACTATCAGTGGCCAATATGCAGTGTACTACCCACATATTGGCTGTTGCCTAGGCATGTGTGTGTGCATACGACACATGGGTGAGTGTGTGCTCTGGGTAATAGTGGGGTTGCTAAATGTGATTGGCTGGCCTTGATGTCACATGTATGGGCATGGCTTTGCACCCCAGCCTCACAGCTAATGTACATCTGTTATCCCTGTATGGTTGACATTGTGATATAGAGTACGGCCAACATAAAATATATGCAAAATCCCCTCCACATTGCCCACAGGTGTCACACACTTACAACCACCACTGTAGAGGATACAAGTCACACACCTGTCATATCCGGTATTTCAACCCCTACCTAACTAGTTCTTATACTACAGCAGTACGCAGTTATAGTACACGCCACAGACATTACTGAAGTACTTCTTCCCCAAAGGTGTATGTCACAATGAATGACATCAGCAGGTTTACCAAAGAAGGGCATTTCAAGTGTAGTGCAAGTTGTACATGTCTTTTAACTGTGTGTACCCCTTACTGCCACGAAAACAGATTTACACCCACTTACAACTGCCTTATTCAGTCCTAAATGACATTATTAGCAACCCTTGCAGGTCTTGAACCCTGGACTATGCACACCATGACTACTAGACTTACCACTAAGCCATCTGGGTTGTATACATGTTTCATGGTTTTTATAATACACATAAACCGAAAAGGGAGCAAAGTGCCAGGAGAGAGAAAAAAACAAAATATTTTATTGTAGATCGCTACAAGAACAAGTGGCATGTTACTACAGGTATTCCACAGTACTGAAAACAAATGGGACAGTCACTTTGTGTACATATGTACAGTACCCTTGAATGTACTGTACTCTGTGGAACAACATAGACAAGTCTACATATGCACAACTGTTATAAATAAATACTAAATACATATATGCACTTACGAGATGTGTACACACGCATATGTATATATATATATATATATATATATATATATATATATATATATATATATATATATATATATATATATATATATACATATACACAGACACAGCTATAGCCATATATATAAACATGTCTGAACACCCTTTGTGACACAGAAGGGTTCCAAAGGAATTGACGTGTACAGAAAACAGAGGCAACTCTTGTATTATAACATTTAAATCTTAATCAGTTCACCAGAGAAGGGATGGTTGTTGTGTATGTGGAGTTTGGGGTGGGGAATGATGGCTAAGGAAATATACCCCGGGGATTGTGGAGTTTGGGTGGGGGAATGATGGGTATGGAAATACAACCCGGGGACCACTTCTGTGTCACTGCTCGACAGTGGCACAGGAAAATAACATACCCAACAGTAGTCATTATTGACTATCTATTCTTTTCTATTCCTAACTATGTAATAAGTTGTAGACTCCACTCACGACAGATGACTACCATGGTGTGCAGCATGTTAAAAGACATAACACATATGTACGCCTGGCTAAAGGGTAGTCACACACACACAAACACACACACTTGCCAGTATTGTGCTTACAAGTCTTGCCTATGTAAAGGTAACTAGTAGAGTGGTATGCAGTTGAGATATGTTCCACAGTACCCATACAATTACACTTAATCTGATTCTGCTTCTGAGCTGGGTGACATCACAGGACTGATTACTTGCAGTGGGGAGGGGGGGGAAAGGGTGGTTTAGCAGATGACAAGGATAAAGACCAGTGCAAAAGGTGGTTTCTCTTTGGAAAGAAGGGCCGTTTGGGATGCACTCTGACTCCAACCACACAAGGTTATACTGGGCATGCTCATACACTTAGAAACAAAGGGCTTGTTTGGATGCACTGACTCAAATAACACAAGGTGGCAGTGGGTACACTCATACACTTAGTATCATAAGGCTGTTTGGGATGCACTCTGATTCTAACCACAGAAGGCCGCAGTGTGCATGTTCATACACTTAGATGTACAGAACACATTGTAATGGACTCCTATTGTAAACACACAGATTTACAGCTATGTACATCTTAACTGTCAGTATATATGCACATCATACAGGTTTACTACCAGATACCTGTATTTGGCCCTTAAATGATAAATCTGCTTCTGTGTGATACACATGCATACATGTACATGAAGTACTGCCATATATATGTGAAGTATACACAATCATGCATGTGTGGAAGTGACAGACAATTGGTTAACTGGGACACACAGGTGGATGCAAAGTACAGCATGTGTCACATACATTGCTGCCCTGAAAGGCATACATTGATATCAGGTTGTGGACAGTGGCATTATACTTGGAACAGTGGCATGTGCAAGCATAATATGTGAGTCCCATTGTCTAATGGTACTGAGGTGCAGGTGTCAAGATGACCTCTCACGGCTGTGTTAGTAGTTGTCATTATTAGCAGGACTGCTCCACTAAGTATATCTGACATTGATCATCTACACAACATCTGCTGCTGACTGTCACCTTAGATGTAGTATTTGATACCAAGCACAATACTGTCACTCGCAGTGATGTCATGGTACGAGTGGCAACTGCTTGACCAAAAACAATGAGCCAATGCCCTGCTGTAATTATGAGGTTGTCCAGTGTCTGTCATTCTGGGACGACATGACTGAAAGAAGACAAGACTTTGTCACAGATCACATGCATCCATGATTCAATGGAGTGTGGATAATACCTAGGTCGCATTTACCCATATAGTGCCATTCCAAGGCAAAAGTCCTAAACACAGAAGTAACACCCTAACACCTACAAGACAATTGCATTGGATGCTTATGCTAACCAGTGCTAGATGTGTGGCTTTCGTAATCCATTTCCTCAATGTAGAACCTACAGTGGGGAATACTGACATCTGTGCAGTGAGGAACACCTGGCTGAAGGCTTTGTAGTGCACAATAGCACTACCACCATATAACTCAGATCCAGACATGTGGGCCATAACAGTGGTACGGACCACTCCAGGTGGTGGTGTCCACATATTCATAAAGGCTACTCACAAGTAAAGACCACAACTCCAACATAATTCATACCAGATGAGTCAGGTACAGGTGACAGTGGCAAAAGCTGCATTCTAGGTTGTATCCTCATATACATCCACCACCATGTCCTCAGACTACCAACACACATCCATAAATGTGGTATGAAATATTATGGTACAACACCAAATAACCTTCGACTGGTGGACTGTTCCTAGCCCTACATCAACTGTGCAAAGTACCCATGTACTGACACAGTTGCATAATGTGTTATGCAATGCAGCAGTACCACTGTTTGTAACCAGGTCAATTGTACACATACCAGGGTTCCTTGGATGTTGTCAGCATTAACACAGTTGACTGTTGCTGTACACCAGTAATCAACACCCTCATGGTTGCATATGACCTAGATGTATCTGCCCTGGATATGTACATCCCACACTCATACAACATACATGAAAATAATATAGCTGTTGTTGTCCTTTGTACATACAGGTGGCTACATTCATTACACACATGCACATGGAAGATAGGTCCATGGCAGCTGAATGCTAACAGTACATAAGGTTTGATATCTATGTTGACAGAGGTAATATTCCCTCTCTACCAGTCACCCATGACACCTGTCATATCATACAACAATCCATGTGGCATGTATGTTATTAGACATGTCCACCAAATGCAATGCCTACAAACATTTCCAAATAACAGAATCGTAGGACCTACACACATGGCCTGTATTGACAGACTCAGGGAAAAACAGCTATGCTCTGTATGTTCCTGAGTAGTTACAGGTGATATGTCCATGACATGTACAGCCATGTGTGACCCACAGCTCCTACATATACCCCATGTCAACAATTGCAAGCCGTGCATGCTGTGTGCTGTCTGGACATTAACCTTATTACCACAATAGCCAGAATGTGCTGGGGTGAGAGGTTTATAAGCCACAGACCTTGCACATGCTTGAACAAGTGTAATGCCTATCTCAAACAGAGAACACTGTTGGCACTCTTCCAGTAATCATTTATTATTTTATTTATTTATTTTACATTTGTTGACCGGGCTAGTCCAGCTGGATACATGTCCATTTTCAGCAGAGGCCCGGGGAGAAAAGCTCCTCGAAAGTAAAGTACAATATTATATATACAAACAAAACAAAATTTCACAGGTGCAAGTACAATACGAAATTAAGCTATTTGATACATGAAAGATCATATAGATGTGAGCAGAGTAGAATATAAGGAAATATGTTCACTTTAAAACACATTTGATTGCAGAATCTTATGATAAGTATCTTTTGTTAACATAGTAGGTAGTCTGAAAGACATTTTTGGATATAGATAGAGAATCCAATCAATTTTAAGGCCTGTTATATTTATTGTTTTCATTAGGCAGTTAGTATATACAGTAATAAGACAGGTATCTTTGTGAAAAAAATGACATGAGAGGTTAGTCTGGGTTCATACAGGTGCATAACCAATGGGATTTGAGGTAGGTTTTAAGCCTGATTTTAAATTGTGTTAGTGAAGAAAGGGAGGTCAGGTCACTGGGGAGAGAGTTCCAGGTTTTGCCCACGGTATTAGAGAACAGAGAGTCCCCAACCTTATTGTAGGTTTTGCTTATTTGTACTAGTATTTTATTAGATGAGTGTAGGGTCTTAAGGTTGCTGTAGGGGGTGATAAGGTTGGTAAGAAATGGTGTGTTATTAGGCTGATACAGGATTTTGTAGGCAAATGTTAATTGTTTAAATAGAAGTAGATTTGGTAACTCTAGCCAACCTAGTTGTTTATATTAATACAGTGATGGGTTCTGAATACAGAGCCTGTTGCAAATCTAGCAATATTGGTATAGGAGACAGCCAGTTTGTTCATGTTGTTTTTTGAGAGGTTGGTGTAAATAGGGGAGGCATAGTGGAGGGTAGAGATTAAGTGGATCTGGGCAATAGTAGATCTTGCTAGTGGGGTAAGAAAGGATTTGATTCTGTAGAGGGAGCCTAGTTTTTTGTTGACTGTTTTTTATGGTATTGTTAATGTGACTATCAAAGTTAAGGTTATTGTCAATTAGTACCCCTAGGAGTTTTGTGGTAGAGTCGGGGGATATGATGGTTCCATTGTTCGATGTGACAGTAAAGTGTAGTGGTGTGGCCCTATTGGTGGGAGTAAAAAGTAGGAGTTTGGTTTTTTTGGGGTTCAGGATATGGCACTGGTATAGTAACCATTCCTCAACTATGTTAAACACTTTTTGGGTGAGAGACTGTAGGTCTGATGGAGTTGGAGCTGAGCATATTAATGTGGAGTCATCTGCATATTGTATTATGGAAGCTTGAGGAATTACAGTATGCAGGTCATTGATGAAAACAGAAAATAGAAGAGGTCCAAGTATAGAACCTTGGGGGACACCGAGTGCAATGGGGAGATGGGGAGATAAGCTGTTCTCCCACAGAACTGCTTGTTGCCTATTGTTTAAGTAGGATTGAAACCATTGTATAGCCAGTGCATCAAGAGATAGGTTTCTGAGTAGGTTTATGAGAAGTTGGTGGTTAACCATATCGAAGGCTTTAGAGAGATCAATAAAGAGGGCTGAGGATAGAGTGTTGTTATTGCGATTTTTGTTTATACAGTCAGAGAAGGATAAAAGGGCAGTAGTAGTACTGTGAAATGGCCTGAAGCCATGTTGGCAGTTAGCTAATAGGCTCTTATCTATTAGGTGTTTTAACAGTTGCTTATGAATGCATTTCTCCATGATTTTTGCCAGTGGAGATAGTATAGCAATAGGTCTGTAGTTGGATAATTCCCTAGAGTTTCCACCTTTATGAAGGGGGATAATATGCATGATCTTCCAAATAGAAGGAATAGTTCCCTCAGAGATTGTTCTGTTAACCAGAATGGAGATGGGGTAGGCTATGGCATTTGCAGCTTTTTGCAGATATTCTGCAGGAAGGAGATCTGCTGCAGTGGTGGTAGGTTTGAGTTTTAGTAAAGATAAAGGATGTAGGGACAGGTTTGAGATGAAATGGGGGAGGTAAGGTAGTATTAGAGGGCGTCAGAGATGAGCTGTCAGGAGTTAGTTGATTGGCAAGAGACTGAATGGTCTCAGTGAAGAATGTTTTAAAGGTACTTGCGATTTGCTTTGGATTGTCAAGGTCAGTACCTCCGGGGGGGGGGGGGGAGTGACAGAACGGCCAGGGTGTAAGAGTGTGTTTATCCCTGCCCAAAAGTTTTGTGGTTTGTTTTGCTGGGTATGTTGGAGTTGAATGTAATAGTTTTTTTTGTCTGACAGAATGGCTTTTTTTGTATCATTTCTTAGCTGTCTGAACTTTATGTGATCCTCTGGGTTTTTAATAGTACCCCATTTGGTCCAGACTTTATTTCTGAGGAGCATTTTTTTGTTTTGTTTCTTTTTAGAGCAGGGGACAGGTTTGTTCCTAGTTCTAATGGTCCTTTCTGGAGCATGGAGGTCAAGAATACTTAAGAATTTAGTATTAAAGTAGATTACTGCTTCCTCTAGAATTAAGTTTTTGAGGGGTGACCAGTTGCATGCTTTAAGTTCATTTTGGAAGATATCAGGGTTAAAATTTGTATTACTCCTTATTGTTCTATAGGTAATTGGACTTGGGATGTCACTCTTAAATCTGATTATGAAGGTGAGTGCATGGTCGCTTATATCCTCAGGGAGAGTCCCTACTTTGTAACATTGGTGATGTCTATTTATCAGAATCCAATCTAGGGGGCTTTCATTGTTATTGTGTTTATTGGTCCTTGTGGGGGAGCTAATAGTTTGAGTAAACCCATGTAGGTTAAGATGGGTAGAGGGCTGTTCAGAAGTACAGCTTTTCCAGTTGATATTAAAGTCACCAAGTACTATTGTTTCTTGGGGATGATTGGTTGAAAGCCAGTTTAGGATGTTTTCTAGGATATTAGAGTTATTCCCTGGGGGAAGGTAGACAGCAATAATGTATATGGATTTACAGTTATTGAGTTGAATTTTGGAGATAAGTATTTCTTCATTACTAGTTAGAGGGGGTTTAGAGTCAATAGAGGTCACCTGTAATCCAGATTTATATACTATAGCTACTCCACCTCCCTTTTTAGCTTTTCGGTCTTGTCTTAAGATGCTATACCCTGGTGGAATAAATTTGTTGTCTTGTATAGATGGTTTGAGCCAAGTTTCAGTGAGACACAGGATGTCAAATGAATGCACATCCATGAGAGCATGTATTTGGGAAACCTTATTATTTATGCTCCTGATGTTAAGATGGGCTATCAATACTGAGTTGGGAGGTCTGGTAAGGAGTTGCATAGTAGCGGGGTTTGTGTTATGGGTCTCTCTAGACTGGATAGAATTTGGGCCTGGATTGGGATGGTTATCTCCGTCTATCAAAGATTGGAGTTGATTTCTAAGTGTAAGTTGCAGAGGTTTACATGTTAGGAACAGAGATTTTTTTTAGCTTTTGGCCTATAGTATCTGATGTGAGTCAGTCTGTGATATTTTGCAGGTAAGTAGGCTATTGTGCTGGGTGTGTTTGAATGGCTTTGAGTGTAAGCTAATGGTGCTGAGGAGGTTTGCTTTGTTGGGTAACAAAGGTTTATGTGGTGGAGATGTTCATGAAATGTAAGTAGGTAAAATATAAGAATAGGTATGAAGGAAGATAGAAGTAGGATTTTCCGTTGTGGAGAGCTAGATATGAATGACATTATGACAGGGTTGTATATATAGTAATGAAAGGATAAGTTCGTTGGATTACAAGGTGGGTCATGAGGAATCATGAGGAGTGTGTGGCACATATGATGTGTGTGTAGCAAATATGATGTACTCACTGTTGACCATTACAGTGCCCTGGCTTCACAGTGGAACTGTCAACTAACAGTTTGTGGGATCATGACATGGAATATTGCTGTGTGTGTGTCTTGCTGATATGTGCTGTTGAAATAAATGTACACTTAGCTACTCAGTGAAGGTGGTTGTGTGTCCTACCAGTACATGAATACAACATCCATTATGGTGTAATGCTCAGCTAGGTTTCACACATGGTGTGGGGAAGGTGTGGAATGTATCCTCTTGACCTGCTAGTCCACTTACTGATGGAGACTGCATATGTGTACATGTATTGATGTGTGTTTAGATTCCAGGCGTGTGCAGTGTCTGATGTTTGAAGGTGACTGTTGTCTTAGTACATCATGCAGTTGCAAAGCAGCCTCAACACTGCCAAGTGTATATGGTGATATGCTCAAAGTATAGTAAGCTGTACTTTAGTTATGGACAGATGTTTAGACATAACTACTAAGTGGTGGGGCTACTTTGCAGAAGAATGATTACTGAGGACAGCTCACAGGTGTGTTACAACCATTCCAACAGTAACCTGTGTAACTGCTAAGCTATGGTTTCGTTATTTGAAGGGGAAGACACACAACACAGAATGCAGTAAGGGTGACACTGAAGGCAAACCTCTTGACACCAGTAACAGTAACACCTCCCCTGTGCATATATTGTGCATATATCAGCACAGTTGGCAAAGGAAAGAGTCAGTATGCTTTGTAGCATGTGTGATAGTGCTGTAACTCTAATACCTATCATTAGGTAGGCAGGTGTTTGATTCACAGTACTGGCACATGTGGGTGTGTGTGTGTCCGTATATGTCATGTATGTTGGGGAATACATCCCAAATATTTTTCACTCTCCTGTACACTGTTGTAGACATCTGTACAGAGTGAAGTGTAGATAGAAAGATATAGGCAGGGGTTTGAATCTCACACATGTCAAGTGTCTGTATGTCTGTTACATAGGTGTATATCTTTGGGAATGCCACAGTGTGTGTGTGCGTGTGTGTATGTATGGCTATCTGGTCCCTGCACTGAGGCTGTATTTTACCATAGTGAAATGATAAGACCCCCTCCCCCCATCCACTCAACGCAATTTAGTATCCCTGTTGATGTCATCAATCTTAGAAGGGCATTCTAACCGCCTGTAAACATGTATGCCCTGGGGTGAGGCTTGTTGTTCCATAGCCTACTGATGAACCCCCATCCACACATACTCTCACCGCAATCTAGTATCCCTGTTGATGTCCTCGATCTTAGGCCATTCTGACTACCTGTACATGTGTAACCTCTGTGGCGCATCTTGTAATTGCGTAGTACTATAATGATGATTTGCATATAGGCAGGGGTTCTCATCCCAACACTGGCAACTGTGTGTGTGTGCGTGTGTGTCAGAGTGTGTGTTACTGTGTCTGTGAATCCCTGAGTGTGTGGGTGTGTATGTGTGTTTGCATCCTGTCATGAGAGCAGGTATTACTGCTTCCCAATGAGAAACCACTTTTTTCCACTCACCTTTACCCTTGTCATTTGCTAAACCACTCTTTTACCTCCTCCCCGCTCCAGGTAACTATACCTGTGATGTCACCCACTATGGATGTGATGGCTCTGGCCACAGTAGCTTACTACACAGCTATCATGCTCTTGAATCATTAGATCAGTAAACATGTTTGAAACTTGAGAGATTATAACTGTGATGTGGAAACTACAAAGTGCATGCGAGCATTGTCATACAGACCTGTGAGTATTCTACATTTACGTATGGGACACTAACTGCAAACACTGACATCCCCTGGCACATGCAATTACACCTGAAAGAGGAAGGCAGAAAATCAAGATCAACAATCAGTTACTGTTGTTACACATGATACATACTGTCAAAAGTACAAAATGCATTCTAAAACTGTAGTACATAGTATGTCTGCTGCCTGTCAACACTACTCAACAATGGTAATCTACAATTGTCTTCCTAGTATGTTCACCCTGTGCATCAGACCATATGAGCATGTCTCTGCACCAATGGTATGGATGACAGGGATGCGGCACAGGCATCATCATATGCACAGGGTGATAATGTTTGCCAGAGGCCTAGGCTGCACCATTGGATGACATCATGTGTGTGGGTTAGGGCCTTTTATCTCATTGGACGTGTGTGGATGTTATGAGTGTGTGTGTTGAGGTGCCCTACATTTGTTTCTGGTGTGTGTGTGTATGTATGCACACAGGTCTGGCATGTGGCTGGCCTACATGAGGTATTATTGACAGCTGCCAACTGTACAGGGCAGGTTTTACAGTTCACGGTGTCCAGCCAAGGCCACATGACCTGCACCTGCCAGGGGTTGCATGGCCACTACCAGGGAGAGTTCCAGATTGGGTACTGTCTGATGACACATGTCCACTGGAACCGTGTCCCTATTGGGACCATCCAGGACCATGTGCACATGGTCTGCTGTGTCCTGGTGTGGACAGCACAGCACCAGCTGCACTGCTGCTGCTACCGCCACTATGGGAGTGGGCATGTGAAGTAGCATGTTCACGTAGACCTTCAACAGGTGATGTAGCTGGCCTATGTCCATGTGCCCAACGCCACACTCTCACCAGATGTTCTAGCACAGACATTCCACACTCGAGGATTGACATGCCACGGTCAAGGACTCCCACCATGTCACCCAATCGTCTATCCAAAACATCTGCAAGATGATGGTGAGCATTTGCAATTGCCTGGATGTTGTCAGTTTAAGAACAGACAGCAGCCCTCTGAAGCCTCAGACCTTCTCTGTTGTGCCATTCAGCACGTGCCTGTGCCTCCATTACAGCCTGAAACATGTGTCTGGTGACATCATGTCTGGTGACATCAGCTGATGTGCTATGTCTTGCAGGGACATGTTGGTCAGAAGTCCTCCTACGAGCAGCCCTGGGCACATGCCTGTGTGGGACATCACCATTCAGTTGGATGGGATAATGATGCGCAGGCACACCTTCCATAGTCTCCACACATTCCTGTTCCATGCTACCACCCACCAACAGTCCTTCCACTATGGCCACTGGTGATGGGGTATGTGTAGGCATGAGAACTGTGTGCAGGGATGAGGGGGATACAGGTGGAATAGCAACCAAGGGCACAGATTCAGCCCCTGACAACCCTACCTGTGCCTCAATCATACTTTCATCATCACTGCTAGAGTCTGTGGGGACACTAACATCAGGTGGACCACAGGAGGGCAATGCACCAACATCAATACCTGTAAGGGGCAGACAAGAACTGTACACTACAAGTTATACATCACAGTACAGACACACAGAGACAGACACACAGAGACACACAGAGACAGACAGACACAGACAGACACATGATATGGCACTCAACGGCATGTAACATGCATGTGATATGGCAGACGGCATTCAGCTTAGACAATTATAGTGGTAGTTATCATATATCCCTGAGTTGCACACAACAGCATGTATGTGTTATAGCAGAAGGCATGCACCTTACACAATTACAGTAGTAGCAGACATCCC
The DNA here is from genome assembly GCF_019279795.1 of Protopterus annectens. Taxonomy (NCBI): domain Eukaryota; kingdom Metazoa; phylum Chordata; order Ceratodontiformes; family Protopteridae; genus Protopterus; species Protopterus annectens. The sequence continues at coordinate 267,228,935 of NC_056739.1, forward strand.
TGTGTTGCACCATTTGTGTTAGTTGGTTATGCCCCAAACCTGCAACACAATGCATGCACTATTCACCGTTGCACCGCACTGCCATGTTTTGTGCAACATACCCCACATTTTAACAGACCATTGCTGTCCTGTGTACATCTGCCACTGATGCTTTGTTCTGGCCACTGTCCCTATGTGTGAGGAGGACATGAGCAGAAGGGTATGTTGAATTAATACTATGTGTGCCTGAGCCCTAGCTTGCATATCTCCCCCAAAGCAGTGCATGTCTGTCAACATTAATCTGCTTACCCATGAGCTGAGTCTACAGACAATGTGCATGTGGCTGTACACACAAGTTTGACATGGCTGTCCCTACTTTGCAATGGTGCCACAGACCAGCACAGGTTAACAGTACACCAGCCTGATGTGTGGCATATGACCTTGCCAATCACATGTAGTATGACATGTCTTCTGCAGAAGTGTTGAATTACATGAATACATGTTTAACACAATGGTGTCCTTTCAAATATACAGTGAGGTAATGGTGTCCCAATGCAGGGACGTGTTATACTAACATGGACCTTCAGCTGACGCAATGTTGTCAGTCCACCCTACAGATATACAGTGACATATTGCACATTGAGCTGATGTGCATAGCCATTGCAGGGCATCATGTGGCTTCACTATTGCTATACAGTGTGAGTTACAGACACAATTCATAACCATGACTGTGTTCAGATACAATACATATCTAATGTGGAATGTGACCCATGTGACTGAGGTGTATACACACTAAACCCTAATGTGGAATGTGTGACACAGGTCACTGAAGGGTATACAGATGACACCCCTGCACATCTGCAACCATATTGCTGATGCCTGGCAACTATGCCCAGACATGGCTAACTTAGCAGTGCTCCATGTCACACATGGCATCTGTGTACCTCATGCACATGAGAAGCAACCATGACAGTGATGTCTGACACCAGCAAGGTGAATGTACTGTATCTGTGGCCTGATGTGGTTGTATGTGTATGTTGTGCAACACATGCATGTATTTGGATACTGTATAGGTGAAAGCTTTCATGGCGTGGCACACTCAAGATGTTCAAGACATGTTGTGTGGTGGTTTGATGGCAGACCTACACAAGCTGTGCACAGGCCTGTATGAAATTTAGTGTGTCACATTTGCAATATCACCATTACACAAAGGCCATAGTTGTATTGTGTCGAGCCAATGTACAACAGGGTGTACACACATGTACATCCCTTCTACTGTGTGTGTTGCTTCATGTCTCTGGCCATCCTCCATGGTCATGTGCAAACATGTTTTGTCCAATGGTTGTGGTGGGCATCTATTTCATATGTCAGTGTTGTCCCATATGACATACACCTGTAGATGTCATATGCTCCACTGAGGACAGGGTTATGCAGACAAAGGGTGGCATGTTTGGGATGTGAGATATGTTTTGCAGGATAGTTAACCAGTGTTGCAGTCAGCCCACAGAATGTCATGGGCATGTCAGATAGCACACGACATTGTGTGACATTCATAGTAAGGGTATAATCCACAAGGGTGAATCCTGTGGGCTGGTCATACTCCAGCTTCAAAATATTTAGATTGTGTGCACACATATGCTCTCTGTATAGTACTGTTTGTATTCCCCACATGTGTAATGTTGATTTGTAGTACACGTCTCTACAGTGAACCACACCTCCACCATTGTATTTACAGCTGTCCACACATCTGGCAATGACAGTTTGTAAGGTTTAATGTAGGTGTTTCATATAGTCTTCAATTATTCCACATGGGTAACCACTGTGATGCATTGCAGGTCTGACCTGTATATATTAACAGGACCACCATACAATATGTGTGCATGTGTTAAATGGCCACATGGCAGATAGCATGCAATTAATATGATCTGTGCATTATCAAGCCTGATAAATAACAACAATCTCACCTGCAACAAGCTGCTGTCACTGCGAAACGCCAGTGGTACCTAAATAGGAGTGTCACAGCAGTAAGATCATTATCCACACCTGTGTGACAGCTACAGGGTGCAATGTGCATGTTAGCACATAAGCCAGTACAATAGACTATACTATGGAGTATGCACATCTGTGCATACATAGAGTAGCAAACTATAGTATGTGGCATGTGTGCATATATACCTTGCATATGATGTTACATTAAATATTGTACAGTAACACATGTAACTATATTAAATATAGTTGTGTTATATGTGCAGTAGTGACTTACCAGGCAACTCCTAGCTCAGTGGTTGTGAGACACCCACCTCCACAATACCAGCTAAAGCTTGTTGATGGAGTTTTGCAGGTGTCCCCAGGTTGGCCAGTAGCTCCTCAGTACATGTGAGTGGGGGCTAGTGAGTGCCCCCCCCACCTGTTGCAGCTTGTTCCCTGACAATTGCATCTGCACGCTGTTTTGCCCATCTAATGAGGTCAGTGCAGTGTTGGCGCACCTGCTGATAGGTGCGATTGTGGCCATCAACATCATTTACCCTCCTGCGAAGTTCCTCCCACTGGGCATCCTGATACTGTGCATCCTGTGGCACATAGCTGAGGAGTGTTTCATGGTTGTCAAGGAGGTATGGAATGAGGATCTCATCCTCCATGCTGGTGTATGGTGGCAGCCTGGTACACAGCATACCTGGAAGACATAATGATGGAGACAGGTCACAGTAACTCACGGAGAGGTACAGAAGTACAGCTGCACATACATTTGTATCACATTTATTATGATTACAAATATGTCTTTGCAAATCTGCATGACACTAACACCACTGACATGTTTAACTCACACACATTTGACACTTACTGGCGATTTTATGTTATCATCATATGTGTGTGTCAAGTGATGACATTGCTCATTCTCCATGTGGATGTTGTCTTGATGTGGGCATGTCTGTTTGCCTGTACCGGTGTCTTTACATATCAGCACATGCCTGGATGTGTTCACATTAATGCAAGAGACCTTAATGCTGTGTATATGTCACATATATAGTCATACACAACCTTAAGAGACATGACCTGTGGCCCTGCAGACTTGCTCACAGAAAGTTTTACATGTATGTGTTTTGCCATATACATCTACATGACACTGCACAGCAGTATAGCATCCTGCAATGTATTACCTGTGTTGCACATGTAAAACACATGGGACAATGGCTAGCTTGATTGTATTTGCAGGGTTGGATATCAACTATAGCATGTATGGTCATAGTGAACTAGTAGGCTATATGCCCTGGGCCATTTATTAGCCTAGGCTGAAAGGTTATCTAGCTGTAGCCAACAGACAGGTAACTTTCAGTGGCCAGTTCAAACAGTGCCACAGAACTGATCCACAAGGTTACTGATATATTTGCCATGCGGTCATCACACCATGTCTCAAAGAGGGGCAATGTGCAGCTTTGCTTGCCAGGGATACATAGTATGGCAGGAGTATGTAAAGTGTATGGGACAGGGATCTGTCAGGCATGTTATGACCCTTGTACTAGACAAGTGGATGTCCATGAAGTATGTGTTTATTTGAAATCAGGATGTGTAAGTGTAGCATGTCCAACATCTCTGGGTTGGACATGGCTTTATTCAGGGTAGGCATCATGCTACATAGTGGAGCTAGGGTTTGGGAAGGCCGGTGTAGGCCATCTGAACATGGCCAATAACCCTTAAAGGAAATATGTGATCTATTATGGGTCACTTGAGTGTTGAGTATGGCTGAACAATGATCTCTATATTCATGGATGGCACCCTGTCATGATTAGGGTTGCCACTTATGACTACCTGACTGGTGTGGTGAAGTGACTATCAAAGGAAAGACTACTGTCCAGCTGCATCCCATACACACACAGTTTCCATTATGTTGACCACTGCCTAGGTGGTAGTTCATGGGTACATGGTTTTTAACATAGGGGATGACAATGCAATACTTAGCTGTGAGATTGTGGCCATACATCACACACCACTCATCTGACCCACAAAGGCCCTTCTGTATGTTGCCCGCAGCACTCATTGAGTCAACTATTGCTCCTAGTTCATAGTCATTTGCAAACTTCAATAGGCAGATGCCTTCTGTGTTAGTCTGTGTGGTATAGATAACAAAGAGGGGGAGTACTAGGAATGAACCCTGTATTACTGTAGCTGGCACTGGTTTGATATGTGTGTGTATTAGTTAGACACCTTCTGTAGTGTTGGTTCTGCCAGCAGTCCAGTTGCAAACCAATCCTGTGACATAGGAATATACACCTAGTTTAATGAGTGTAGCTGGAACACAGTATGGGTGATGGTGTCCTAAGACCTGGCAAGGTCATGATATGCTGTGTGAATCAAACTTACTGTCATCTACATCTGTACTGACTACATCAAATAAGTTGATCAAGGTACATGGTCTTACAGACCAGACTCAGCAGGGTAGTAGAGCACTATTTCCCATTATCAGTGGTGTCTCCCCCTTTGTGGGGTGTGATAACTGTTGCTGTGCACCATTCAATGTGTACACAGCCTGACATGAAGCTATGATGTGTATGTGGAGAGCAAATTGTTCTGACATTTGTGTAAAATACACCCTGGGATGTTGACAGGTGCCATGCAAGCTGTATGTATGGCTTTAGAGAGTGCAGCTTGTACCTGCATAGTTGTTATTACATGGGCTCTGTAGTGTACATGGATATATAAATATGTGTACCTGTTGGGGGGAGGTGATAGTGGATTTAGGTTATTCAAGATCCTATCTGGATGAACAACTGCTATTTCTGTAGGTGCAGTACTTCTCATGCCATAATGCTGTGAAGCACTGCAGGTCTTGTTGTTGCCATTACGATTCATGACACAGCTAGAGAATGCTCTGTGGTTGGCTTCATAATATGTGGCTGATTCGTTTCACAGTAGCTTTGTGTGGATTTTACATGGTGTATCTGCATCTTACTGAGGCTGACCAGGGATCACCTCCACTCATGTGTGTACACTCTTGCAACAGTTTCTACCTTCTGTGCTACAGTTTAAGGCAGGGTACCACCAGTTTGCCTTCCTGTTTGTGTTTGGTTGAATCTTGGTTCTGTTTCAATAGCACAATCACTGCACTTATGTGAGTGGTTAAAGTGTATTTGTGTAGGATTCAGCATTTGCACATGCATTGTCCATCTGCATGAGTGCCATGCCAGTCATCACTTTGCTCTTAAGAAGCATACCATTGGCTTTGGAGACTGACTATGTGTAGCATACTGTTAGCCGTATTTGTGTGACTATGGTGATCCAGGTCATTGGGGTTAATAAAATCCAACATGCATTGAGCACAGGTGTTGGTACATGAGGAGTCTTCCCAGTTCATAATGGGATAGTTGAGAGTAGCCATTATTATGGTTTTCTGTCTCAAACCTAATATTCCCTATTACAGCACAATATGACAGTTGGGAATTCTGAGGAATGGTGGGTGATCTGTCGCAAGGTGTAATTTTGATTCCACTTTGGCACAAAGGTAGTTGCTCAGGATAATGCATCTGAAGTTATGCAAGTGCAACTAGCATGGGGGTGTACATATACTTCAGGAATATGGACACACCTGTAGCCTGTGTGTTCCAATAAAGGATAATGGCCAAGAGGTGAGGTATGTGTTATAACATGGCCATGTAGAGGTGCTCTCCAGAGCATTAAACCATATCTCAGTCACTGAGCAGATATGTTCTCCATGTTAAGAATTGATGTAAGTGAGTCCATATTGAGTTTCTGAAATGTATCATTGAGTAGCGAGACCCGCAGTTTATTGCTTGGCTGTGCCTGTTACAGCAGTGGACTTTCACTTGAACTTTGCATGATGAAGGCACTATAGGGGAAGCTTGAGCCCTAGCCAGTATCCAGATTCCCAGGGGTGACAGGTGCAGGCCCTGTCTGGCAAAGCATCATGGTTTGTCAACCATGTCATCCCAGGCAGAGAGATACTGGAGACCCCTTGAATTACACCAGTACATTAGACAATTATGGAATACAATCCTTTTGTCCCTGTACTGCAATATCATTCTGGCCAATGGCAGAATGCTACCCAGGCCTTGGGACATCCCTGCATGGGCTACAAGACCTGACAGTTCCTACATGTGTGTTTCCATGCAGTCCAAGCTACTGCATCACGGGTCCTGCACAACAACATGGAATATGCCAGAGCCATGTGTATAGTTCAAAAGGTGGTCTGAATGTATGGGTATGTGACTACTCATGGCAGACAGGCTGCTGACAGTATGTTTGCCCTCATATAGCATGGTGTGTAACATAGTGCTAGAGTTTGCATTCACAAATGAGTACTGTTGCGCATGTTTCTGGCCACGTGTTCTGAGGAGAGGCGCAATTTGACAAACTATGTCTTACATTTTGTATATTTTATTGTCTGTCTATTCCAGCTTGGGAGGTCTCTTGGTTGGCCAGATCCTTAGAAGCCTCTGTGAATGTGTGAATTCCGGTGGTATGTATGGGTGTCCTTACTGTGTTCTGGTAAGGGTATGTGTTGGTTGTGGTGATGAGATGCATGTGTTAACCTACACCTCATGACTGTCCACTCCAGTCATGGCTGTAGACTGGACTACCTTCCAGCTTACCTCTGTATCTGCATCCCAGACAATGTGTAGGGTGTGGTGTTAGGTGGATTTGGCAGTGTACATGGCATAGAGATTCCATTCCCCCAGGATGGCCACGTACACAAAGCTGACATTAGTAAGCACCAGTAGCTGACTAGTGGAAATGCCTGTATGAGCATTCAGTACTACAAGTACCAAGTACTGTATTTAGTTAACTTATTGCTTATGAAGATGTTTTACACAGTGATGCTCACAAGTAAATATTTGTGTTATGGACATGACAACACTGGCTATTACATAAACATAGTAGCTAACTTTAGCAGCAATCCTCATCTGAGGAGCACATCACATCCTGATAGTTGATTACAGATGATGGAAGTGTCAACAGGTCTGTATCATTTTCTGGGTATATACTCACATATCCACCAGAACCATGAGCTCTGCTGGGCATGGACACCCACTCCCCAAACAGAGTCAAGTATCAATAGACTCTGCTGCCACTATCAACATGATTAGGATATAATCGGATAGTGTAAGCCATCACCTATGAAGCAGCTATTTCACATGGGCAGCAGTCTCCTACATCTTACACTCATACTGCAGATGTTACACTGGAGTTAAAGATGATATGCAACTTGTTTCATTACCAGTACTGTACACAACCTTACATACAGTATTTGCAAGTGGCTGTTAGGTTGGCAATGAGAGGTTAGGCTACACAAACCTGAAAGTTCAACCAGTGTGTCTCTACTCTCAATATCCATTCTATGAAGGTGTGCACATAGCCATTTGGCCTAGCCCTGTAACAAGGGTCACTACACATTTGCATAACATGTACACATGCACAGCTGTTATTGCTTGCAAACAATACTAGAGAGGCGGATATTACATGTCTTATGTGCATGGATAGTTACCTAGCTCTTCCAATTTTCTTTGCTATCATGCTGCTAAACTGTCAGATGAATACAATTCATATGTATCCTGTTATTGAGTATTGTAATTGGCAATAGGCATAACTAATGTTTGCATAACATAACAGAAATGCTATGTAAAATGGAAAACAGATCTGCCTAGAATACTGTACATTACACAGTTATTGGCACAATATCCCACAATGCAAATCGTATTTGCAAAGTAAGCCCACCTTTGACATGTTCATCTCACTAATACACCCATACATATGTCTGCTCTTACAATATATCAGCATATACTATCCCCTGTTATAGCACATACTTGTTGGACCAACCCTGACACTGACAGTGGCTGGAAAAGAAATGGTGAGTTCCAAGCCCATATATATCATCCCTTGTGGTGTATGAAGAGTTTGCCTTGTGACCTACAGCAGTACACACATAGAATACTACAAGCATTACTACTGCTCAACAATACATCACTACAAGATAGCTATTTCCACTATATGCATTGATTACACTATAATTATTACAGAACTGGTACTACATACACAGACATACTAAATGTTATACATACCTTCTTGGTAATTGGAGGTGTTAATGACTGGTATTTTAATCTTTTTTGGTTTGTGTTTTAAACTTCTGTTAGGTATTTTGTACTGTTCTGCAGGTATATACAGATGGTTTGAAGGTGTGACAAGGCATCCTTTTATAGTTAGAGATCAATAACATGTGCTATCCTGATCACCAATTGGTGTTCCAAAGTAGTTAATTACATGCACATCAGCTGTGCAGCTACTCCATTAGCCAATACCATGGCAACAGTGGAGTATAACTGAGTACACCACTTGGTCGTTGTCCCTTCACCTTACTTGTGAGGAAGACAGCCTGGAAGTGTTGTCTGAAATCTATTGCAACAGCTGTATGGAGACAAACACAAATATATTGTGTGTAATGCCTAGAAGATTTGGTCTAAATGTGAGTACTGCTGTTATATTTCTGAACATTGCTACTTGTGCAGGGTTTGCTTGTACCTAATACTTCTGCATATGTTTCAGTCTGGCCAGGATGTTTGACCAGCTCAAGACTGTATGGCTATGCATATAATGTTAGGAGGTTTACAGTGTGCTCACCAGACATCTTTAGTTTGGTGTAAATGTGTATCATACTGTGCTGATAATCAGTAATTGGTAACACTTCCTGGTGTAATTACTTTTCAACCCTCTGAAACAGGATTAGTTGAAACAAACACTGTAACATCAGCAGCTGTTCCATTGTATAACAGCAACTATTTCACATAGGGCCATGTTACTGTGGCTCTGTCCAGGTATGTCAAGGTTTCAGCAGATGTCGTACAGTGCGTGAATAATTGGTTATGGAATGACAGTATGTATTGTTGTAATTAGTTTGGGTGTGGGGGAGACATTGGTGGGTGTACATAGCAGATGCAGGTGTGTAGGAACTGCTTTTATACATATTCTATATGGTTGTGGGGGTTCTTTCCCTACGTGAACACCCATCCCTTAGTGGACTAATACTATGGTAATTGCAGGCTGATTCATTAAGGCACTGTTAAATGCTTCCTGTATAGCATGCAGGTAATGTTAGTCCTTGAATCCTTTTGGCAATACATCAGAATGTAATAAAGTTTTGCTAAATGAAAGATGTCTGTGTATTTCTGTCATGGATATTTGCAGTCATTGTAGTTGTGTTGGTGACTAACCCTATTTGGCTCATGTTGTAATAGTGTATTGGCATATACTCTTCATATGTTATGTTCATATTGTTTAGGGGTGGCAGAATGTGTGATTGCTATGGTCCATGTTATACTCAGATTTGAACACTAAAGATGCTGCATACACACATGTATGTATGTATGTATGTATGTATGTATATATAGATATATAATGTATATTATTGCATACATTTATATATACCTCCATAGATGTGTAGATGTTTTTAACCTATCTATATATCTACATATATGTATATCTCTATATATCAACATGTATGTATGTATCTCTCTCTCTCTCTCTCTCTCTCTATATATATATAAATATATATATATAATATATATATATTTATATTGCATACAACTTTCATTGGGTACAAGGCGGTTTGTCCTATTTCCACACAATCCTCCCTTTTGTGTTTTAACCTCTCTGAATACACAACTGGCATAGGTACATCTCAGGTAGCTTAGTGGTAGTTTATTCTGAGAATATTGTACATGGTTGCAGGTTCTAATCCTGGAAGTAGTTATTATTTTACCGCTCAGAGCAGGCACTGGTAGGGAAAGTGTGATTAACTCACATTTAAGCAGTTGTAAGCAAGTTTGCCCATGGTCTGCATGACGGTAAGCAAAGGTTACACCTGTGAAGCGCTTATCCATTTAACCGTGTTTAAGCGCCGCTTACCATCACGCAAACCCGAGCAAAACCTCTTACAACTGCTTAAAAGTACCTTAATCAACCTGAATCCAACAGCCCTTATTCTGGCCCTCAAAATAAATTAACAGCCCTTGCACCCGGGACCATGAACACCACAGTCACTGACTTTATCACTAAGGCATCTGAGATATGTACAAATGTTATGGAGTTTAGAATATACATTTTACTACGGGCATTCCTCACTACTGAAAACAAATGTGACAGTCAGTTGTGTACATATGTATGATACATGTTAATGTTCATATGTCTGTGGAATTAAGTGTTGCAATGTGACTTGACAGGGTGTATTAGGGATGAGAATGGTTCTTGTTTTGTGTCCTTTTTTCTTGTGTTCCTACTCCATGTATACACCTCCAGTTCACTTATTGAACATACAACCCAGGGTCTCCTCGATGCATAATTTCATTACCCATCATTCCTCCCCCACCCCAAACTCTACATACACAACAACCATCTCTTCTATGGTGAATTAAGTTAATATTAATAGTTATAATACCAGAGCTGCATGTGTTTTGTGTACACTTCAGTTCCTTTGGATTGCTTCTGTGTCACAAAGTGTGTTCATAGATGTTTATATATATGGCTATAGATGTAACTGTATATATATATATATATATATATATATATATATATATATATATATATATATTTTTTTTTTTTTTCTATGTGCAGACATCACTGACGTATATATATATATATATATATATGTATATATATATATATATATATATATATATATATATATATATATATATATATATATATACATATATAGTATTAATGTTTAACAGTTATACATATGTAGACTTGTATATGTTGATTCACAAACTACAGTACATTACAATGTACTGTACATATGTACACAAAGTGACTGCCCCATTTGTGGTCAGTACTGTAGAATGCCTATAGTAAAAGGTGTAGTCTAAAAACCATGAAACATGTATACAGCTCAGATGGCTTAGTGGTAAGTCCCATGACTACGGTGTGCATGGTCCAGGGTTCAAGACCTGCGATGCTTAAAAAATGTGTTTTACTCCAGAATAAGGCTCATTTAAGCAGTTGTAAGCATGTTTAAAAGTGTTTGTGCGACATTAAAGCAGCAGTTAAATACAGTTAAACAAAATTTAAAAACGTATGACCTGTGCGCGCAAACACAGCCACATCTGCTAACTACTCAGGATATATATATTTCAGTGAAGTAACACCGCACTATGTGCTTACAAAACATTACAATCTCTGTTGACTTTACTCTCTGGCACACATGGTTTTATATGGGTGTTTCAAATGTTTATTATACTGAAGATTACTACCTAAATATGCAAGCTGTGGTTAAGGTATACTTTTTAACATGAAAAACATCTCTGACTTTATTGGGATTTGAACCACAAATGCACAAATACTATGCAAATGCTGTAACCATTACACTATTTACATTAACGTTGCTTCTGCCTATTTCCTATTTAGATGATTTCTATGTGTAACCCAGGCAAAGCAAAGGGCAGAGGTGCCCAAACCCACTGAGCTTCACTTACTCTTGAAATAAAAACAACAAATGAAATGAGAGACTATAAATTAAATTCCCAACTACATTAGGCATAGCCCCTCACTGACACACTTCAAGAGAAACCTTGATGTGTGAATGGGTAACAGAATATACACCCCTGGGATCATGTGTCCCAGAACCATACAGTCAGGGGGAGGGGGAGTCCCTCCAGTTTTATAGCTGCAAGACCTGTTGGGGAACTTGAATGGTGTTGAATTTTCACATTAACATGCCCTTTTTAGATCACTAAGTGCCCCTATCACCCTCCGCCACCCCAGTCTTCAACAGCTTCTGGCAACTCTGCCTGGAATCACTTCATTGGCTATGCTTGACAGAGGCTCAGTTACTTCATCAATGGTGCAGAGAAAGCCAACACACTGTAGCTATGCTTCTAAATACCCTTGGGTAGATAGCCTACTACCCATCTGTGAACCTCTAAAGTGCAGGCCATAACAGAAATAATATGTGAATAAACAGAGCTTTCAGATCACAATATACAGTGAGAAATCACCATGTTGTCAGAAAACAGTTAAGTACAGCAAGAAAATACAGAACACTGATACTTAATCACTCAAAAAGCTTATCTTGGAAGCTATAAAACTTTTCTCAGTTTAAGGATTTCTATTGCTTACCAATAGGTTACCTACAGGAAAGATGAGAAACAAGCATAGATGGGAAACATGCATACAACAATACTATACCAGCTTCCATGTGTCAGCCTTAGGCTTTCGAATATGGCCAAGGCTCTTGATGCCCCCATGGTGCCTTTTTTAGGCAGGGCTCAAAGGTGATTCCACCTCCGTAAACAGCACAATAGCAGAATCAATGAGGGTTATGCTACTCAATGCCAGGAGTTGTAATCACAAAATGCATGCACTCACAGCACTCCTCAGTATGGACAACATCAACATCTGTGCAGTAACTGAAACCTGTTTTAAGGCTCCTGAGAGCACACCAGCACTACCGGACTTCAACCCATACCACACATTTCGGCCACAGAACATGGACTGACACAGACATGGAGGGGGTGTATCCATATTCATCAGGGATACCTACACCTCCAGGTTAGTGAGGCAGCATGATACCTCTGAGATCATCCATGTGCAGCTAACATCAGCCACATCTGCAATGAAAACTATGGCCTGCTACAAATCACCCTCCATGACTCAGGACCACCACTCCACCTACCTGGAGACAGTGGGAAACATGACAGTCCTACCTAACACCCTGGTATTGGTCAATTTCAACTACCCTACCATTAACTGGGAAACTTACTTGAGTACTCACTTCCAGGCTCAGCGCTTCCTGGAATTTATCACCTCAAATGCCCTGTATCAGATGGTAAACTCCCTAACCAGAGGTGGAAACATACTAGAAGTGGTAATCACCAACATGGGCGACAGGTGCACCACATCAGAGGTAAACTGGTCACTGGTTAGATCTGACCGTGAACTATTCACTGATGATTTACACATCCAACCATCTCCCCACCCAAGGAAACTACAGTGAAAACCTTTCCTACAGCTAACATCATACTACTAAAGACAGAGGTGGGAGGTTTCACAGCCCCCATGCTAAGAGAAAACACTGCTCAAGATACAGAAAGATTTACAAATGCACTCTATAAGCACCTACAAGGATGTATGGACCATCCCATCACTGGTAAGCCAAGACTCACTCCTCCATGACAAGGACACCAGTCTGGTGGACTCCTGCAATAAACAGGTTATACAACAGAAGTAGGACAGTAGTCCAGAAAAACAGCAAATCCCAAGAAGGACAGACATCCATGACCAGTATTAGTAAGAAACATAGGTCCCTCATGAAATCATCCAAGGCTAACTTCAACAGGAAAATGGGCAAGGATTCGAAAGATAACCACAAAGCATTCTTTGGCTATGTCAAGGTTCTAAGTGGTAACACACAGATTTGCACTGTGTCGGTGCAATACAGTACAAAATATACTGAACCTACTGATATCACCAACATCCTTGCAGATACATTCAGTGAAAACTTCACCCCCTAAAGAGCCCACTACAATACCCGAATAGTACAGTATCCCAGACATCAGAGACACACAGGTGGAAATAGCCCTCTCAAATGGCAAAACACAGCATCAATGGAGGCAGATGGTGTCCCAGACTGTTTCTTGCAGGCACTACAAGACAAACTAACCCCCCACCTAATTAAGCTTTTCAATCTCAGCCTCTACACAGGCTACATGCCCATACAATGGTGCATAGCAACGGTTATTCCACTCTACCAAGGTGGAAACACAACTGACCATGGTAAGTACCACCCTATAAGCCTGACTAGCCTGGTCTGCAAAGCTATGGAGTGCATCCTCATGGCACTCATTAACAAAGACATTGGTAACATCCAAACACTTGACCCAACTCAGGTCAGCTTGGTTGAGTGCAGATCATGCCTACTGAACCTGTTTGACATCATACAGACAGTCACCAAGGCATTAGATGGGAAGAGACGTGGTTCACACATACTATCTGGACCTCGCCAAGGCTTTTGACGCCATTCCCCACTCAGGTATTATTGATAAACTCACCAGCCTGTACATAAACCCATACATCACAGGATGGGTTGCCAAAAGGCTTACACACAGAACCCACATGGTAAGACTAGCAGCCTCCAGGTCCAACTCTTAACCAGTCACAACTGGTGTCCCACAGGACTCAGTCCTGGGACCCCCTACTGTTTGGCATATACTTCTCAGAGGTACAGGCAAACACAGGTGGACTACGGCAGACCATGTTTGGCAATGACTGCAAACTGGAAGCTATAATTGAAAGTCCAGCTGACACAGACATCCTTCAAAGGGCCTCACAGAGTCTGACACAGGGTGTCAAAGTCATGGCCTCAAGCTAAGTGCCACAAACTGCATGGTCTTTCCATCTGGGAAAAACTAAACACCCACATATTAACACATAAGTGGCAGCCACCTTAATACTGACGAGGTAATAGGGGATCTGGGGACTAAGGTAGATAGTGATCTTTCCTTTGACAATCATATCTCCAAAGTAGTTAAGATTTCCTTCTATGTAGGCCATCTGATTAGTAAAGGGTTCGCATCTAGACATACTGAGGTTATAGTGCCCCTTTACATGTCACTCATCAGTCCCATCATATTGTATTACAACCCATTTGGGATGTACCTCAGAAGACACTTCCAACAGCTGGAAGGACCATGAACGTACCTCGCCAAGAGGATTACTGGCCTCAAACATATGTCCTATGCAGCCAGACTGAATAAACTCCTGCTTTACTCAGTGGCATCTGGTTTACTCAGAGATGATCTCTGCTGGCCTACAAAGCCATGTCCAACTCAGGCTTAATGGATATACTCCACCTATGGGAATCCATGTCACAGTGAGCCACACACTGTACTGAGCTAAACCTTGCCACAACAATAACTAGAAAATGCTGGATTCCTGTCACAGAAACTCCCCATGCTTTGGAACAACATCCCTAATTACATTATACAGAGCCCCTCACTAACACTCTTCAAGAGAAACCTTGAAGAGTGGATGGGGACAGTAGATACACCCCAGGGAACCCGCCATTGGTTCTGCTCCACAGAGAGACAATTAATCAAAGGGGTGGCAAAAGCTGACACATTTTGGCTAGGCTTATGAATGCCCTCGGGCAGTTAGCCAAGTATCTACATATGAACCTATGAACCTATACATACAGTATCAACACATGCTGACAGCTTAATTTACTGTTCAGGTGTTGACTTACCTTGTGCCAATAGCAGTTGTGTGTGCAATAGTTGAGGGCTGCCTATGTTGGATGCACACAGTAGACTGCCTATACATGACAATTTACAGGTAGTCTAGTGTGTGTGCCATCCATTTTTACTGTGTGTGCAGGTGGAGAAAGGTGTCAGTCCCTAGGTACCTACACTGTCAGTGTGTGTGCTATACGTTCCCTCATTGCCAAGACATGGGAATACTGGGCACACCTCTGTCTGCCTACTGGGGCTGGCTCAGGGTGTTTGTGGTCTGAGTACCTCTGTGCCTGTGGGGCCCTTGGCAATGGTGGTGGGCTGTGAGGGCCTTCACCATTCTGTCCCTGCTGCCGCTGTTTCCACAGGATCATATTGTGTAGCATGGCTCATACTATGAAGATGTGGGCACACGTGCCTAGAGAGTACTGCAAGGCTCCACCAGATATGTCCAAGCAACGGAACCATGATTTAAGCATCCCAAACACACGCTCTATGAAGATTCTGGTTTGTGTGTGTGCCTTACTATGGCGTTTTTGCATGGGTCTGTGTGCATTTCTGATGGGAGTCATCATCCACAGTTCCAGTGCAGAGCCAGCATTCCCCACCAGGTGGCCTAATGGGATGTCCCCCTGGCAAATACCTGATACAGCTGTGAGGCATGCCAGATGTGAGAGTTGTGATAGCTTCCAGGGCTGCCAGCACACACATCCATGATAATGCCCTGGACATTGCACATGACCTGGCAGTTGATGGAGGGGTATCCCTTGTGGTTTATGTAGCGTCTACCCTGCTCACCGGGTGGTGACTTGATGTGTATGTGCGTGCAGTCTATTGCACCCAATACCTCTGGGTATTCTGCCACACGGTGGAAGAGACGCATATTGCTGGCCAACTCCTCCTGCATTCGGGGGAAGTATATGTGCTCATTGGCATGTGGTAACATGGCATCCAGGAACTGATGAAGTACCCTGGATGCTGATGCCGGTGAGATCCCCATGATATCCACAGTTGACCTTTGAAAGGTACCTGTGGCTAGTATTCTCAGGCTTACACATACCTTCGTACCCATTGGGATGGGTTGCCCTCTGTTTGTTCTGGCTCTGAGGCATGGCCAGCACAGCTCCACAAGTTGCTGCAGGGTGTCCCTGTCCACCCTGTAATGCTCTACTATCTCCAGATCATGTAGCCCCTGGTAGGTTACCCTGGGTCTGAACACTCTTCTCCTCCTCTGGTGCCTGAGGTGGTTGTCAGCATCATCCTCCACACCACCTTCAGTCTCCAACACATGCTGGTGGATCAAAGCTATGGCAGCCCCTAACATGTACATATTAAAAGTTCCCCGTAGGTATACACCAATGGTGCAGAATGCATGGGAATACACAAGTGTATGTGAGGTGCTTTTACACTTTATACTATTGTGCTATGGATGCTGCTGATGTCATTGGCTGTGTATGAGCAAATCCAGCTGGAGGGTATCTTAATTATGGTTTTTACAGTGAGTACTGCAAGTGTGGGGCCTGTAGTGTGGCGTTATGCTTGCCTGCCTTGATTAATCTTTTGCCCTTTAATTCACTTTTAAACCTGGATCCCCTCCCATTGTCAGGCATGCATCCACCTGCCAACTTTCTTATTTTGTACTTTCCCTACCCAGTCATGTGTTGCAAAATGTGTTTTGTAGCTGATATAATGCAATTCTGCTTTGTTCTGCTGTGACACATTACTGTTTTCTTTGCAGTACAGCCCCTCCCCTTTCCTGTTCTGCAGGTAGCTGCTTGCAGCCTTGTTAGCTGTTGTCAATGGCCCACTGTAGATTCGTAGGTGTTAATTAGTCAGTTGTACTCCAATTTCCCTGCTACACCATTTCCTTATTTTTTCCTGTATCCTTCCTGTTTCAGCTCCAGTGTGCACCGCACAACCCTGTTTACTGTGTTTATGCGCATTTTAATCTCTGTTCACATGCATACTCGGTTACCTTGTGTGCTCTCAGCTAAGCAAAGCTAAAGCCAGTTCAACACACCCCTTTTCTGCAGCTTTGTTTAGCTATGGGCAAACCGGATTAGCAATGCTCCAATGTGCTTACAGCAGAGGTGACACACCCCTCTCTTGATGTCATCTTTATCTCATGGGCACACCTCGGTGTTATAACGCTATGCTGTGAGTTGCATCCTTACACCAGCGGGGAATCTGTGATTCACTATAACTCCTCTCATATGCATGGAATTGCCTACTATTTCCTAGATAACACTGACACAGCCCCTTAGCAACCCTTGCACCATGGTGTGGTGTAACATGCCTGTCATTGACTATTATGGGGAAATCATGATATGTGTTACATTGCAGTTTTATTCTACATTTTTCTATTTTCCTTGTGATCCCATTTGCACACCGCTGCCCTACTCTTAAACTTCGCGATAGTGTGAAAAAAAAATTAAATGTTATTTTTATATTTTGTACATTTTTTTATGCCATTGGCATATATTAACAATATAATAATGTGTTTGGCCAACTGTCATGGCTCCGATGTTCTGTTTGCACAACTGTAAACCGTTTTTAACGGTTTACATTTCTACATGCTTACACAATGCCTGCACCACTACCTGGATTGCTAAATGCCTTCATTTGCATGTTAGACTGCTGCAAATGGGGTAATTAGCATGCAGGTGCCAGAAGCTGTGCTGGCGTAGCGCACGCAGATAGTGCATGTGGAAACAGCTCGTACCTGGATCGTTAGCCGGCCATATTTGGTGTTGGAATGCCAACACTACGCCTGCACCTGGCGCAAGCTTCATGAACCCCGGGGTTAAACTTTAGGCATATTCAGTAAACCCTTTCAGCTTGTATAAACTTGCCCTTAGATCAAAGAAAATGATAAACTAAATTATGTCAAAGAAATTATAACACATATAAATAAGAAAAGAGAAAGAAGAACAGCTATTAAAGGTCTTCTTTATACAAAAATATAAAAAATACAAATAACCTAGATAATGATGATATAGTTGAAACTTTTCTAAGAGAAAATATAAATAATAAAATAACAAGTGAACAAATAGAAAATGATAGACCATTCACTTTAACAGAAATAAAAGATCATATAGGTTCATAGGTGTGTACTAGGCTAATGGCCCTGGAGCCTTTACAAGCCTAGTCCATAGGATTACCCTAGCATCATGCCACCCAACCTTAGTTCCCAGTGTCCCTGTTGACTTGTATGGGAAGTCTATTCCATAGCATCGGCAGTCTCTGTATTATGAACCTGTCCCTCCAGCATGTTCTGTTGATTGCGGTAATGAGGTTGAGTTCTCTGGAGCATGTGGTGTGGAGGGATTTGGATTTCTTTAGCTGTAGCATTTCTAACAGAGCTGGGTCAGACATAAGTCAAGCAAAGATCGCCTCTAAGTAGGCGATATGAGACAGAATAGTTGGAGTTTTTTTAGTCTGTCCATATAAGACAAATGTTTAAGGCCTAGGATTCTCTTTGTGAGGTAATTTTGCAGCCTCTCCAGCTGATGCAGGTGTTTAGTGAGGTACATGCTGAATTGGGCATTGTACTCAATGATTGGCCTAATGAGGGAAGAGTACAGAGAGACAATGACCTCTTTCTTCCTGGATGTAGAACCCTTAGTAATGAGATGTGCCACATAGAAAGACTTTCTGACCACAGTGGCAATGTGGAGGTCAAAAGAGAGGTTGCTGTCAACCTGTGTTCCCAGATCTCTTATAATGCCTTCTGTGTTCATTGGGCTACCATCGATTTGGTAATTCATGGGAATCGGGTTTTTCCCAAAGGGGATGATGACACATTTTTTGGCATTGAGCTTAAGGCCATGGATCTGAAACCAGTCGTTGGTATCAGTGAGGCCTTTCTGTAGGATGCCAATATCACTTGGGGAGTTAATAATAGCTCCCATTTGCAATCGTCTGTTAACTTTGTCAGCCAGAGTCCCCTTGTGTTGGCCTGGACTTCAGAGAAGTAGATACCAAACAGGAGAGGACCCAGGGCCGAACCCTGTGGGACTCCACTTGTGACTGGTCGGCAGTCCAACTTGGAGTCAGCTACTTTCACACTGTGGGTTCTACCTGTGAGCCAGTTTTAAACCCACCTAGCGATGTAGGTGTTGATGCCTAGCTTAGTGAGTTTGTCTATGATTCCTGAGTGGGGAATGGTATCAAAGGCCTTGGCCAGATCAAGGTAGGCTGTATGAACCAACTTGCCTTCATCCACAGCTCTGGAGACTGCCTCAAAGAAGTTGACCAAGTTGAGCAGGCATGCACAAAACCAAACTGTGTGGGATCCAGAGTTTGGAGATTCCCTATATCCTTGTTTACTAGGTCCATGATGATGCATTCCATAGCTTTGCATATCAGACTTATCAGGCTAATGGAGCGATAGTTCCCAGGGTCTGTAGTCACTCCTCCTTTGTGGAGAGGGATGACTGTAGCAGTGCTCCATTCGGTAGGGACAAAGCCTGAGGTGAGGCTGTGATTGAACAGGGCACACAGGTGTGGTGCCAGTTCATTCTGTAGCTCATGTAGAACACAGCTAGGGATATTGTCAGGTCCCATAGAAGCTGTATTCTTGGTCTTGGACAGTGCTGTTTTAACCTGTGCAGCAGTAACACTGGGTGCCTGGCATTCTACCGGTATTGTTACTGGTCCTTTGGAGGGGTGAGAGGGGTAAACTTGGCACTGAATCTGTCTGCCAGTATATTGACAATATCTGTTGGCTCGGTATAGGAGGTACCATTGTGCAGTAGCTCAGAGAAAATCTGGGTACTGCTGTGGAGATTTTTTACATAACTATAGAAGGCCTTGTGGTTGTCTTTACTATCTGCTGCAATCCTGTTTTCATAGTTAGCTTTAGAGGATTTGATGAGGGATTTCAACTTTTTGTTGAGGCTGATAAGGGAGTTTTTCCACTCTTGGGACTTCACCTTATTCAGCATCAGTTTCCTCCTTCTGTTGTAGAGTTTGTTTATGGCAGGGGACCACCAGATTGGCTTCATTTATTTGAGGAGAGCGTCTTGGTTCTATTGTGTATGGCAAGATCCATGCATTTGTGTACGTGTTTGTACAGTGTTAATGATCAGGTCAAGGATGTTGCTACCTCTAGTGGAGGTAAGAATGAGCTTGTCCAGGGCATTGGAATTAATGAATTCCAGGAAATGTTGGGCAAGTGTATTGGTACATGAGTAGTTTTCCCAGTTAATGGAGGGGTAGTTGAAGTCGCCCAGTATGAGAGTGTTAGGTTGGACCCTAATATTCTCCAGGGTGCTTAGGATCATGGAGTGTGAGTCTTGGGACATGGTTGGGGACCTATAGCAGGCTATGACCTGAATCGCTGTCTTACCCAATGTTAGCTGCACCTGAAGTATCACAACCAGTCTGAAGGTGTGTGCACCCTTTATGAATATGGAGACATCACTGCCTTTTGAGATTTGGTCCAAGTTCTGGGGCCAAAAGGTGTGGAATGAGTTATAATAAGGCACCAGGCTTAGATGGTATTATACTAGAACTATATAAAATACTACCGGTGGATACAGTTAAAATATTACATAAGGTCAATAGAGAAAGAAAAACAACTTTTGAAGTCCCCCAGTCATGGAAATATTCCTTTATATCACCTATTTTAAAACAAGATGGCACAATGCCAGGGTAATCCTATGGGCTAGGCTTGTAAAGGCTCCAGGGCCATTAGCCTAGTACACACCTATGACCCTATAAGATAAGGATCCTACAAAGTATTCATCAAACAGATCCATTTGACTTTTAAATGCGGACTATTAAGATTTTTATGTTCATTTAGTAACAGAATTCATCTACTTATACCTTAACTAATTAACAATGGTCAAACTGAATTTATTTTAAATAGACGTGTACAGAATAATCTAATAAGAATACATAGATAAATAGATTATGCAAATATAAGTAAAAAGAACTTTCTATCTTTAGTCTAGATTTCTAATTTCTCACTTGTGCTTATGTTAAAATAGGTTCTTTTCTTTCTAATTCCTTTAAATTACAAAAAGGCACAAAACAAAGCTACCACATTTACTTTTTGCATTAGCTATAGAACCCTTTGCTAATACTATTAGATCCAACAGGAACATTAATGGTATCAAAATAAAAGAAGATTTTGAACTAAAGATTCAACTCTTGCGGATGATATTTTACTAACAACAGGAATTATAGGAAACTCATTAGAATGTATAATTAGTTCTCTGAGTCATTTTGAGGAAATCTCAAACTTAAGATTTAATCATAATAAAAAGTACATTACTAATTAATACAAATTTTAAAAATTCATACAAAATATTCTAACTTCAATTGGAACAGCAATCAAGTGAAATACCTTGGTATAATCATTATGTCTAATAGTAAAGAAATGATACAAACAAACTTACAACAGGTTACTGATAAAATTCTTAGTCACAAATTGGAACACATTCTTCTTTAATTTTTTTTTTAATTTCTCCAAGTCTTTTGGATTTCTAATGCCATGACGGGAATGGACCCCATTCCTAAGTCAAAGTACAATTAAAGTTCATGAAATTAGTATTGTTTCACTCTTTGATGTCAGCCAAAGGTGCACTGCATAGCACCCACAATGTGCCCAGTAATGACTCCTTCTGCAGTTCATACAGAGTTACATGTATTAGTAGCGTATCTAAATAAGATTTTAGACTCTTTTTTATAAGATGCATTACTCCTACTACTATTGGAACTATTTGGGTATCTTTCTTCAACATTGTTGTTGTTTCTGCTTGCAGATCCTGATATTTTATAACTTTATTTCTCTCTGTGTGCAGGACACTGTAGTCACTGGGTGTGGCGATTTCAATGTTGTTGTGTCTTTCGGCTTTTCCCGGTTAGGAGTTGTCACAGCGGAACTCCAGTCCGCTAATGATTGGCAGTAGATTTTTACGTGCTGAGTTGCCAGCCCTGATGCACAACCTTCAACGAAGGTATGCTCATTCATGCATGTCTCCACACAGAAGACGCTTTAGCTGAGACTCGAACAGGACAACATCTTACTGTGAGGCAACAATGCTACCGCAGCACCACTACTACGATCTGGGTGTGGCGATTTCAATAATCAATGCTATTCTTGTCTTCTTTTCCTGGACCACTATATCCAGTTTTCTAGCATCTATCTTTTGAATTGTTGGTAATGGATGATCCCATGTGATGTAGACATCATAATTTTCTAGGATGCCTTCTGGCTCATGTTTCCAGTATTTTCCAGCCACTTCAAAATCATAATGTTTACATAATTCCCATTGCAACATTCTCGACACATTATTGTGCCTTTCAGTATACAGTCCTTCTGCCATTAGTATGTCACAACCAGCAACGACGTGTGCAACTGTTTCCAGTTTGGTTTTAGAAAGCCTACATTTCTCTGTTTCTCCCATGTGTTCAATGGACTTTGTAAACCAACGTGTACGTAGCCCACTATCTTGAGCCGCCAATATTAACCTTTCATCTCATGGTTTGAATTCACCTCTCCTTAACCATTTCTGCATTCGTTCCTGTTCAACATGAGGTTCTTCCACAAGTTTTCTATACTTGCAGCTATATTTACACATTTTCCACATTTCTTGACTTTTCATCTGATCCTTTACCTTATATTCTTTCTTTTGTTTTGTGGCACATTCAGTTGCTGCCTGATTTCTATCCACTTCTGGTCTAATTTCCATTCCTGCTTGATGGCGATATGCTTCTACTAGATTAATCATGGAAGTCATCTTAGATTTATTCTCCTCATGTTTCAAAACTTTCAGTATGTTTGGATCTCATGAGGTCAGCAGATATGTGTGGAGTCCCACAATTGCAGATCTGTACATGTAATCAATTTCAAGAACAGTTAACGTTTATTAAGATGGCAATTCTCCCTAAAATAGTGTTTGTCTTACAATCTTTAGAACTATTTTCACAAAAGAAATTGATAAAAAACACAAATAATATGCTACTTAAATTTTTTGGCATCCTAATAAACCAAGGGTTTCCTTTTATTGGCACAGAAAATGTTGGGATAATAGTGTAACAGGATTCCCTGATAATCAATTATATGCTACTTCAATAATTGTAAAAGTTATAGTATTGTGAATAAATTCATCTTATGATTCAAAATGGAAACAAATGCATCAAGAAATATTATTAGTAAATACTAAATATATCACAACCAGTCATAATTTGTCCCTGATAGTTTTATCTGGTTATTAAATGATTTTTGTGTAAATGGAATTACACCCTCTTTTCAAGTTTCCTATTTAAATAACATAATTTCCTCTTTCCAAAAGTTCACATGTTCTAACCATTGTATTGAAGACTTACCCTGGGATTCATGAAGCTCGGCACAAGGCCGGCGTAAGGCCTGCACCGGCCGTGCGGCATATATATGGTGTAGTAGTACCATATGCATATTAATGAAGGCGCGCTGCCACCACATCCACGTGCATAGGAAACGTGCGGGAGTGCATGGGGGGTTACTAAGCTGCGCCCAGAGGCATGTCAATGTTGGCTGTCGATTAGCAACCTAAACTGCTGAATATTATAGTCTGCCTGCAATAATAATCGCACCTATCAGTGTCCATGGATAATGAAACGTATGCAAAGCATGCAAGACAGTTCCTAGCCACACAAAATTGAGAACCAAACAGAAATGCATGCAACACAATATGAGTTTCCGTCCATGGAACAAATGATATTTAAAATCGTGTGTCCGTAATGTACTGCACTGTAAGTAGTTATACCCAGTGGAAGTGAAGCGCATCATGTCAGCGCGCCACCAATACACACGTCTAGCCCCATGGGCAGGGTCACCAGCAGTCCCACATTGGTAGTGATAGTAGACAGCTGGGCAGTTGTGGCCACGGGCAGTTGTGGCCATATAACAACCATAAAGAAACCTGACAGTCCATATTGTATACCAAACTCACACAAACATATGAATATTAAAATGTGCCATACATATGAACAGGAATGTAACCGGCACATACACATAGGATGGTATATGCGGAACTTGGACATCCAAATGCAGAACCAATGCATGCAAATGCAATACGCAACATCCCCTGTATAGCACATAACCCGCACCCATGTCTGAATGTCCACCAAATCCAGCTACCAGCCTTGCGCAGCCATACACCTACACATAGCGAGTATTACCCATATATAGTAGGAAGTATCGCCCTAGGCAGTGTCAGGATTGCAAATATGTATCCCACATTTGTAAACATCCCATCACAGTTTCGTAAATCCAAATGCCCGCGCGTTCATGTTTTGGCAAAATATGTGTACATCCCGAGTGGGATAAGTAACCTGTTGAAACATCAGAGTTGTTTACAAGCCACGGTGTCTAGTACTGTACACATCTGGACAAAACATGTATGTGTAGTCATGGTACTGTTCAATTTCTAGACGGACATGCAAAACATACTACGCAGGACGGAACACCTGTCCACCATGCAGGTCTCCCCACTAGGGTTGCCACCTGTTCAGATGCCCAAGGTGGGACATCTTTTGTAGAAATGTGAGAATTTGCAGGATAAAACATACCCCCGGCCAGTGCAAAGGACAGAATTTCACTTGTTTGCCAAAATAAAAGCTTATTTCATAGCATTTGAATTGCTTATGCTATTTCATATAATAGTTATGTGTTTCAGATACAAAATAACTGTATTATGCAACTATTAAAGAAAATAAGAAATATATTTTGTCTTAAAATCTCAGGACATTTGCCATGTCTTAGATTTTGTCGCAGGACACAACTGTCCAAAGTGAGACTTCCCCTCGCAAAGAGGGACAGGTGGTACCCTACTCCCCACATGAATTATCGACAGTATATATTCAACACAATCACATACCGACACCACACCTCTCAACCTATTACAGCAACAAAATCTGGACAAAGCCTAAAATGATGGGTGGACAAACAGGGACAGATGTAAATACTGCTCTCACAAATTTCGAAATTTCACAGAATAATAGTATGTACATTAGCATGGAATGTTGTGAAGGATGTGGGGTAGTCCCCGAGTATTACAGAGGTCCGTACATTTTTTCAGTAACAAACCTTCACATTTGTTTACTGTACTACTGCATACCTGTAGTTAATTCACAGTTAATTCATGTCCAAAATAATAATCCTATTATGAATGAATACAGGAAATAGTCAAATGTGAATGGGAACACCACTCACCGTGGATTATGTATTGTAACCACCCCCACCCATATTATGTATTGCCAACATTATAAGCTGCTGACAGGTGCCAAAACACCTGTGCCTGTAAACACAGGTAAAATGTTTAAAATGGACAAACTCTGTCCATGTGCTTTGACATTTGAACATGGTCAGGGCATTTCCGTTCACCAGGCGGACAAGCCTAAACCCAGATCACCACATGAACACCCTGACAATTAAAGACTTGTATGTGTCAGGACTATAAGCCTTGGGGTTCTGAATATCCCTGGAGTGATTAAATATGCAGCTTGGGTCCAGAGCAGTAGGGAATAGGGAATGTGTAATATGTAGTACCGCATTTTTCCCAGCAGGAGAAAGGATGCCTGTGTCGTAAGTGAAGCAGTGAGGCATAAGTTAATGTAGCTATGTACTATGGGTATGCATATAAATGAGTCAGAACATCAAAAGTATAGTGGTTACAGCATCCGGCCAATGTGAATGCAGTCCCAGTTCAACTACGACTACAGCACATATAATGTTAAAGTATAATGAATGCGTCTGTGCTGTACAGACATTTAAATATGTAAAGGTGAACGTGTGTTTCGCCTATGTCCGTTAACCGGATTACAGATATTGTACTGGTACGGTCACAAGTAATAAAGCCCACGTAAGCACAAAGACTTAGTAAACATATGTAACCCACAATAAGGATATGCAAGTGCACCTGCGCGTAACCCACAATAAGGAAATGCAAGTGCACCTGCGCGTGTGTAATCCACTCACAGCATAGCAAATGAATGCTGTTTTCTACACGTTATGTCTATATATGGATATATACGTGTGTGTATAGATATATATCCACAGACTTAAACTAAATAAATATATGAAATAAAGAATGTACAGACATATATATATATATATATATATATATATATATATATATATATACACACATATATATATATATATATATATATACACACACAAACACATACAACATTAATTGATATATACATAACAAACATATAAACAAATGTCCTCATAGATATAACACATGTACATAAATAGGTTACATCATAGCTAGTATGGATAGACATACAGACATGCAATTAAGGTAAATATACTGCTGCTTTCAAAACCATTGCCCGGAAAGTACCAGTGTGCCAGATCTGCAAGTCCTACTCTTCAAACATGGATATAGGTGTCCTTTGCAGGACCCCAAAAATTGTGAATCTATACAGGCACCGTCCTGTAATGATTGCTGCAAAGAAGTGTCATCCGCAACTACAATATAGCTGTACATGCAACAGTAGGTTGTGCAAGTGCAATAACATATGGGTTGACAGAATGTATGACATATGTCCCGATACGCGGAGAGTGGATAGTGCTTAGAAGTGTCTTCATACTTTATTATCGCTCACATTAAATATGTGTTATGACTACTGTGGAGGGGTGTCAGGTCTGGGAATCATGGGTATGCAATAATGGGCCTAGGTGCCTAGGTGTTGGTTGGCACAGATTTATGAGGTCCACCCCATGGGAGTGATTAATATTCCTATGTGGGTATAGCACACGCCTGTATCTTCCAAAAATGAAGAACCCATCAACTGGATATTGTGTAAACTACTGGGGGAAGACGTAGGGACTTATATCAGTGTCTTGTAAGCGATTATCATGGACGTACATGCGTACGACTAAGATGGTAACCATACCTCTCAACCCTTCAGAATAAGACATCTGGACAAAGGCATTTTAAAATAAGTATAAATAGGGAATATTTCAAATATTCCTCTTACAAAGTCAGAACGTTGATAGAATAATGGATCATTCATTAGTATGAATGTTTTGAGGGTTATTAATTATAAACTACTAATGTCTGTCATTATTGTCTAACCCCACAGTCCCTAATGACTTGCCACTAAATTACCAGAAAGGCACAATATTATTAAAAAAGGAACAAAATTATAAGTCTAAGTTTGGGACATTTACCCGAAATGTGTACAGTTGAGAGGTATGAAGGTAACCCTGTCCTAAATAAATGTACAGAACTAGTGAGATTAGGTGGACAGGTGTGAAGAAAGACGTGATGACAAATGACAAAACATGTATAAGTCAAAAGCATGTATCTCGATAAATGTGATGAATACTTATGCCCTGTGATAGTCAATGTGGAAGGTTAATAGAAACAAAATAAATGTGTCCCTCAGGGTGTTATGCAGTGTCCCCGATACAGTGATCAGTCTCCCACACTCGCTTGTGAGTTCTGCCACTGACGGAAAGCGCAAATACCGGTGAACACATAAGGTAGATGATAGCAGAATATGTTTTGATTAGCACCTGTTGGCTTTTCTGAGGAACACAACACTCTGGGCGGGTGTGTCCTACAAAAGGAATGTAATGGCATCTGGCCTGTGATTTCTTCATATATTGTGTGTAGTGGTGTAATAAAATGACATATCTCGTATCAGAAACAGATACATGTTATAGGAAACAGTATTATCGACTATACTACTACAAGACAAATCTGAAGGTATGAAAAGCGCTGAAGTAGTCAGTTTAGTATTGACCACAGGTATGTGTTGACTTGTCAAATGTCACAGCTGTACATATAGTTCCTATAGGGCTGTCACCTCTACAAATGATGAAAGTGGGAGCTGCTCTGTAGAAATGACAGACGTAGCAGGTCAAAACATACCTACAGCCATGCTTACTCCACAAATAGACATATTAGCACACAGCAAAGCTTAGGCCAGGATTCACAAAGCCTTGGCCGGCGTGTACGAGTAGAGTAAGAGTAGAGCAAGGCAAGATGTCTGCCGAGCTATTCAGCAATATCCTGTAGGGGCGTGTAAGACAGCCCCTAAAACGAACGTTGCATGGACAATGTTAGGATATGGAAATTACCCCATTTGTAGGTGAAAGCTATGCAAATGATGTAAAATTTGCGATACATGAAACAGTAAGCTGTCCGTGCAAGAGTAGAGTTATGTGCAGAAATGTACATGGATGTTAACCGAGTAACATTCTGCAAGTAGCTAAACGGAGCAATGTCAGCTGCAAATAAAGGATGGATTTAGTTGAAGAAGCATGCCAATGGCCAAATATAAGGCCAGTGGCATGTTTTTCCATTGGAAATTAATAAAACTCTAGTTGTCCTCCCCCGATCTCTGGTGTTTAAGCGTAGCACAGCGGCACGAATACTCGCTGCGCTTACAAAACAAGAGAAATATGTAAAATATACATACAAATTGTAATGTCAGTTAAAAGTTAGTTTGCCATGCAGGTGAATGGCAAGCTGAAGACAACATGGCTACTGAGTAGTGGTTGCTATGTGTGGAAGCGCACTCTCAGAGATGTAACCAAGCATTAGTAGGCAATCCTATGCAATTGAGGCTGAGGATAGTGAAGCACAATTTGTCATGCCATATGGGCCAAGCCTCTACACTGTAAGAGTAGGTTAAGGGGACTATCAGCGTAGAAGATAGGTGACATCATGAGTGTGTATGTATAAAACACTGTAATCTTATCGGAGCAGTGTGTCACATGTTTGCTGTCAGGACTCATCAGTGGAAGAGGCATGTTATGATTTATTCTAGGTAAAGTCAGGAAACTGACGGTGTACGCCATGGATATCACTGAAGTTTCTTGCAAACCTGTTGAAGTGTGTTTGCGCCCATGCGCACCTATAAGCCCGAGTAAGCATGTGTGCACGCGTGTCTGCCCGTGTGCGTGCGTTGAAGAATGAGTAAGCTAGTGTAAGATTGTTGAAGCCCATGTAATGTCATGTAAGCCAGTGTAAGTGTTTGTACGCATGTATAAGCTTGTGTGCGTACGTGGAAGTGGATGTGCACTTTACTGTGCTCCTATGGGCGGCGCCACTCACTGTGGACACAGATAGTGAAAAGGAAGGTAAACAAATAGCAGTAAGTTAAGCAAGGAGAACTACCACAGCTAGCAGGTGAAAATAATCAGACTGAGCATATTACACAGCCAGTACAGTAGGCCAGCACAGCACTGCACGTACAACTCTACAAACAGCATTCCACCATGTTTTTCTCAGACACACTGCAACACTGTAGTATACTAAGAGAAGTGAAAACTGTAAAAGCTTAACTGAGACAACATAATGTTAGGGGCTGCCATTGCTATTATATGTCAACATATGCAACATGTGGAGGGTTGTGCCAATGTGAATGCTGCTCTGCAACACACAGTGAGTAGAAGGAGAAGAGTGTGCAGGCACAGGGTAACCTACCAGGGGCTACATGAGCTGGAGATAGTAGAGCACTATAGAGTGGACAGAGACCTCCTGCAGAAGATTGTGGAGCTGTGCAGGCCATGTCTCACACACAGAACCAACAGAGGGAAACCTATCCCAGTGGAAACCAAGGTATGTGTTGCCCTAAGGATACCAGCAACAGGTACCTTCCAGAGATCAACTGGTGATATGATGTGGATTTCACAAACATCAGCATCCAGGGTACTGCACCAGTTCATGAATGCCATGTCAGCACATGTCAGTGATCATGTATATATCCCCAATTCCCGTGAGGTATTGGGCAGCAATATGTGTCTTTTCCACACAATAGTGGAATACCCTGAGTACTGTGTGCAATACACTGCACGCACATATGCATCAAAGCACCAGCCAGTGAGTGTGGTAGGGCCTACATCACCCACAAGGGCTTCCCCTCCATGAAGTGGCGGTTTGTGTGTGATGGCCAGCCCATAATACTGAATGTGTGTGCTGGATGCCCTGGAAGCTGCAATGCTTCCTATATGTGGCATCTGACGCAGCTGTACAAAACATTTGGCAATGGGGACAACCCTCATGGTCACCTAGTGGGGGATGCTGGATGTGCAGTTCAACTGTGGCTGATGACACACATCAGAAATGCACACACACATGAACAGGAATGCCATAATGAGGCACACGCACAAACAGAAAATTTAATCTAGCATGTGTTTGTGCCGCTCAAGTCACAGTTCTGGTGCCTGGACACATCTGGTGGAGCATTAAAGCACTTTTCAACTACATGTACCAGAATTGTCTGTGGCCTAGGTCATCTGTGTCACACACACACACATGACAGTTTATGTACATAGTGTGAGTGATTGTTCATGTATGTGTATTACTGCAGAACAGTTCAAACACAGCAAAGTCTGTCAATAATGGACATTCATCATAGTTGTACAACCACCTTGGAGGATATGCATGCAGACCTCTCATTGCTTATGTGATACAGTGATGTACTTCAAAATACCATTGTAAATGCAAATATCAAATGACAAATGACATAGCACTTGTCTATATGTACACATTGTTACCCATTATACATATTGGGGTGTAATACCTATGTGTTACTGTTGGTATAGTATGTGTAGTAAATGTGGATAACTAACTCTTTTTAGCCTTATAGGTTTACAGCATGGGTTGGATAACACATACCTGTCTGTATGATACCCTTGTGTAGAATAACTGTGTCATGTGCAGAATGCATTGTAGGCCACAGTATGAATTTCCAGATGTGGACAGGAATATCCCTATTGTCTTTGCTTGTAACTAACATGGCTATATGTCAAACAGTAATGGTCCCATCCATGTGTGGCAGTCAATACCAGTGCGTACTGGTATAGTATAGTACATGTAGGATCCACATGCTACTGTGTGTCCTACATGTGTGGGTCAGTTGTGAAGATATCATATAACAATTGGTTATTCAGACTGTTGAGGACGTGTCTACTACCATAATACAAAACAATCACAGTTAGTAACAGTATCACCCACAGCACCGTGTAAAACCATAGCAATCACACATGTGTAGACAAGTACAAAAATATGTGTAGTATAATGCATACTGACCACCAATAGAAACTATGAAGTGTTAACAGTGTGTAATACAGGGCATGTCACCATTCCAATGTGTCCACTATACATGTACATGCAGACAGTGCACCTTCACCATGTTCACAAATAAATACATGAAAATCTGTACTACACACATCACACACGTACTGCACACTCTGAAACACATGCTGCCAATACTACACACATCAGTCAAATGGCACATGGATGGATAATACATCTTCAGAATTAACAGTGCTGTACACTATACTACATTGATGATCATAGCTGTAATGCATCATGCCTGCTTACATACACCTAGAAGGAAATCACACTTTGTGTTGACAACATTTTAACATTATTACAGTGCTATGATGCCACCCTGTGCATCAGCACCATGTTAGTCTGTACCTGCATTAATGTTACACATTACAAGAGGTGGCACATGTGTCATCATATGCACAGGGTATGTAGTTTCTTTTCCAGAGTCTGTCATTGAGCCATCCAATCAACATTTATGTATTTGTGTGTTTTTGAGGGACAACAGGTTTTGCATGGCCCAATGTTGATGCAATGTGTGTGTGTATGTG
>NC_056739.1:267263264-267285764 GCF_019279795.1 Protopterus annectens
ACACAGAAGGGCACAGTATGGTATTACTGTCCATACGTACATGAAGGCCACTCACATGTATTGACCAGTACACACTCAGGAGCTATCACAGATGTCTCTTGTGCAGATCACAGAGGTACACACCACAATCGACAATGTAGCCGTCACACATCGCCATGTCATTGGACCAGCAATACACAGCCATACATTAACACAACACCGTGTGACTCATGACCAGTGGACTGTACATAGGTCTACAGCAACTGTGCAGACTACACATGTACCGACAGGGTTCCATCATGTGTTATGCATTGCGATGATACCACTGTACATAACCAGGTCGGCTCTACACATACCAGGGGCCCTGGGTCTTACACAGCTGTGACAGATGACTGTCGCTGTACACCAACAAACACACATGTTTAGCTATGTCATACATGTAATTGCAGTGGATATGTGCATGGACCACACACACAACACATATGTACATAGCATAGCTTTTGCTGTCCTCCATGCAGACAAGTGGCTACAGCAATCATATGCACGCAAATGGAAGGTGGGTCCATGGCTGTTAAATGCTAACAGTACATGAGGTAGCAATGTTGACTGAGGACACATTCCCTCTGTACTAGTTACCCATGACACCCATCATATCATACAACAGTCCATGTGTTATGTATGTCAACACACATGTCCACCAATTGCAATACATACAAACATGGCTACATGACAGGCATATAGGACCAACACACATGTACAATCTGTAGTGTGCATGCAGCTACCATGCATGTACAGTAGCTGATGTAAGTAACTCATCTGTGCCTAACTACAACATGCAGTTGCAATACAGACCCATCATTGACACCTGTATATGGTGACATACTGACAGTATGGTAGGATGTACAGCAGGTATGGATGGATGTGTGTACATAAAGTGGTGATGCACCTGTGTAGATGGATGTATGCCGGGGACGGCTCACAGGTGTGTCACACGCCATCCAACCATGACATGTGCAAACAGTACGCTATGTTAACGTTACTTGATGGTGGAGACATAACACCTACACAGCGGTCAAGTGTTACCGACAGTACATCACTTGACACCTGTAACACTTACATCCTCCCATGTGCATATAGTGGCACAATTGCCAAAGGTAGCGTTGGTACACATAATGCGGCCAATACTGCTGCATGTCTGTCAGACGTATCATCATATAGCCGGTGTATCATTCACAGTACTGCCATGTGTGTTTGCTTGTGTGACCATATATGCCACATATGGTGTGGAATACAACCCAATTGTCACACACCCCTGTACACTGTTGTAGAGATCTGTACATACAGCAGTTTGGAAAGCATGACATAGGCAGGTGTGGTGTGTGTATCACACACATCAGCTATCCAAATGTGTACGACATTTGTGGTCTCCACAGTGTGTGTGTGTATGTAGGTATGTATGGCTGTCTGGTGCATGGAGTGTGGGTGTATGCTACCATACAGAACACACAGGATCCCTAACCCCTCATGGTGATGCAGTCCACTACCCTGTTGATGCCATCGGTCTCAGCCGCACTGGCTACCTGTACATGTTGTTTCTCTGTGTCGCTTTGTGTGGGTGCACAGTACTGTGAGAGTGATGACCACATAGGCAAGGGTCTTCACCTCAACACTATGGGGTGTGCGTTATAGTGTTGTTGACCCCGTTAGTGTGAACATGTTCCTGCAATGTGACAGGGTATTACTGCTACACAGTGAGGCCTCATGCTCTCAAGTGGCTTCTAACATTATCATTGGCCAGACCGCTGTGTACAACCCCTGCACCATGTCAACATACCTGTGATGTGACCTGGTATGGATGTCACATCTCTAGCCACTGTAGCCTATTAAACTGCCCACATGCTTCTGGATCAGTATATGTGTGGACATCTGTGGTATGTTAGACTTTCCGACAGTCAGGCTGAGGCTACGTATAGCATGCTGATGTTGCCATATGTGCCTGTGAGTATTCCACAGTTACACATGGGAGACTGCAAACAGTGCTACCTGTAGGCACATGCAAGTAGACCATAAGGAGGGAACCAGGGCATCATTACCAACATGCTGTTATTGTTGTTACCATGACACATACTGTGAACATATAACAATGCATGCTAAACCTGTACTACATGGTATGTCTGGTGCATGTCAACAGTACACAACTAATGTAATATACACGTCTCTCACTATTCTCACATAACTAATGTAATATACACTTCTCTTG
Organism: Protopterus annectens; assembly: GCF_019279795.1. NCBI lineage: Eukaryota > Metazoa > Chordata > Ceratodontiformes > Protopteridae > Protopterus > Protopterus annectens. The sequence goes on from NC_056739.1 coordinate 267,265,504, forward strand.
CTATTCTTACACAACTATTCTGTTCACCCTGTGCATCAGACCATTTGAGCATGTCCCTGCACCGATGGTGTGGATGACAGGGATGCGGCACAGGCTTCATCATATGCATAGGGTGATAATGTTTGCCAGGGGCATAGGCTGCACCAATGGATGACATTATGTGTGTGGGTAAGAGCCAGTGATATGATTGGACATGTCTGTTCAGTATGCATGTGGGTGTTGTTATGCCCTACAGATGTCTATGCTGTGTGCGTGTATGTGTGCACACAGTTCTGCCTTTTGTGAGGCCTACATGGGGTATTATTGACAGCTCCAGATTGTACAGACCAGGTTGTACAGCTCACTGTGTCCGGCCATGGCCACGTAACCTGTGCCTGCCAGGGGTTGCACGGGCACTACCAGATGGAGGTACAGATTGGCTACTGTCCGACAACACATGTCCACTGGAACCGTGTCCCCATTGGGAACATCCAGGGCCACATCCACGTGGCCTGCTGTGTCCTGGTGTGGACAGCGCAGCACCAGCTGCACTGCTACTGCTACTGGCACTATGGGAGCGGGCATGTGAGGTGGCACGCTCATGTTGACCTGCACTAGGTGGTGTGGCTGGCCTACGTCCACGTGGCCTATGCCTCACTCCTACCAGATGTTCCAGCACAGACAGCTCACGCTCGAGGATTGCCATGCCACGGTCAAGGATTCCGACCATGTCACCCAATCACCTGTCCAGAACATCAGCAATCTGCTGTTGAGCATTTGCCAATGCCTGGATGTTGTCATTTAGGGTACGGATAGCAGCCCTCTGCAGCATCTGCCCTTCTCTGGTCTGCCATTCAGCATGTGCCTGTGCCACCATTACAGTCTGGAACATGCGTCTGGTGATACCAGCTGCTGCGCTCTGTCCTGCAGGTGCATGTCTGCCAGAGGTCCTCCTACGAGCAGCACTGGCCACATGCCCATGCGGCACATCTGCAGTCATTACACTGACACCATGGTGTGTACACACACCTTCTGTAGCCACCACACATTCCTGTTCCACGCTAACAGATGCTGACTGTCCTTCCTCTATGGCCACTGGTGATGCGGTATGTGTTGGCAGCAGAACTGTGTGCAGGGAAGAGGAGGACATAGCTGGGATGGCAACCGTTGGCACAAATTCAACCCCTGACAACCCTGCCTGTACATCATGCATATGTTCATCACTGCTAGTATCTGTGGGGACACTAACATCAGATGGACCGCAGGGGGGTAACGCACCTACATCACCTGTGAATGCAAAGAAAGACTCTAAATTACAATAGAAACACACACACAGACACACACACACACACACACACACACCCAGACACACACACACACACAGACACACACACACAGACACACACACACACAGACACACACACAGACACACCATGCATGTGATTTGACAGATGGCATGCAGCATGCCTGTGGTACAGCAGAGGGCATGCAGCTCAGATATTAATAGTGTTAGTAAGCATACCTCCCTGGGGTGCACACTACAGCAAGCAGGTGTCATATCAGTAGCCATGCAGTTCACACAATCATGGTAGTATGCATGCATCCACGTGATACACCATGTGGACCAGAACAGGATAACAGTACACATGGCTGACGTGACCTTGACATGTACTCTGCTGATATGTGCATTAACATGCATACATGTCTGACACAATGGTGTCCTGACACATGTACAGCATCGTAATGGGCATCACATTGCGGTGTTGTCTGTATGCCCTACAGATAGAATGCATGTTTAGCAAATGTGCATGAGCATGGAAGGGTAGTGTGAGCCGTCTACATTGCTATACAGTGTGAAGTATAGACACTGTGCCATTGCATGGCATCATGAGGCATCTATATTACTGTACAATGCATAATATGTACACATTGCATAGCCATAACTGCATGCATACCCATGACATAACTGTGGATTGTGACCCACAATGTTGAGGTGTATACACACCAAACCATGCTCTGTCAAGTGACAGGTCACTGGAGGACCTACAGCTGACATCCCTGCACAACAACTACAGGGTCTTAGCTGCCTGGCAACCATGTCCACACATAGCGGACATGTCAATTCACCATTTCCCACATGACATTGATGTACCACACACACGAGGTGCACAGCTAACGGTGATGTCCTACAGCAGCAAGGGAAATGTACAGTATCTGTGGCCTGATGTGATGTCAATGTCTGTGGAAGCTGTACAGATGACTACTGTCATGCTATGACACAGTCATGATGTTCAACTGATCTTATATGGTAGACTTCAGTGACACCTCCACTAGCTGTGCACAGGCTGTTAGGATGTCCACTGTACCAAATCAACTGTATAATCAGTCAACTAAGGCTATAAGTGGACCATGTGTGGACAATGTGCAACAGGGTGTATATGCATCACATCTACTGTGTGGCTATGTGTCTCTGGCCATCCCCCATGGCCATGTGTGCACATGTGTTGGCCAAATGTGTGTGATGGCCATCTATCTCACATGTCTGTGTTGTCCCATATGACATACACCCATAGATGTCAGATATGTCACCATCCACAGGGCTATGCAGACAACGGGTTGTATGTTTGGTATGTGGGGTATGGGTCATGGGATAGTGTGACAATATTGCAGCCAGAACACTACATGTCTGGGACATGTCAGATGGCACATCACAATTTGTGCACCCAATGCAGGGGCATACAACACAATGGCGACACCTGTGGGCTGCCCATATCAGAGCTCACTGTGTGGTACTGTTTGCATACCACACATGTTGTTCCAATGCATACTACATATGCCTCCATTGTACAACACCTCCACCATTGTATGCACAGCTGACCACACATGTAGCAATGACAAATACTGTGGTTTCAAGTTGGTGTTTCATTTTGTTTGTATATATTGCACATGGGTGGCCTGTGAGAATGATGGGTGCTGCGACCTGTATATCGTGACTGGAATGAACATCAAGTGTGCAAGTGTTAACTGCCTACATGGCAAATAGATCTATGCTTTATAACATGCCTGATACTGATGACAGTCTCACCTGCAATGGACGCATGTCTGTGCGGCACGCCAGAGGTACCTGTATAGGGGTGACACAGCAGTATAAACATTATCCATGACTGTATGACAGCCACAGGGTGCACTGTGCATGTTAACACATTCGCCTGTATAATAGCATATAGTATGCACATGTGTGCATACACAGGGTAGCATACTGTAGTATGCAGCATGTGTGTCCACATACCTTGCATATGTTGTTACTTTACATACTGTACAGTGACGCATGCAACTAAATGGGATATAATAGCCATATGTGCTTTCCTGACTTACCAGGCAACTCCAGGCTCATTGGTTGGGAGACACCCACCTCCACGATGGCAGCTAGTGTTTGTGGATGCTGTTGTGAGGGTGTCCCCAGACTGGCCAGTAGCTCCTCGGTGTGTGTGAGTGGGGGCTGGGTTGGTGGCCCACCACCTGTTCCACCTTGTTCCCTGGCAATTGCAGTGGCACACTGTTTTGCATGTCGTATCAAGTCCGTGCAGTGTCTGCACACCTGCTGGTAGGTGTGGTTATGGCCACCCACATCATTCACCCTCCTGCGGAGATCCTGCCACAGTTCGTCCCACTGCTGGGCATGCTGTGGCACATGGCTGAACAACACCTCGTAGTTCTCATGGAGGTACAAGATGAGGACATCATCCTTCTGGCGGCTGTACGCTGGAAGGTGTGTACGAGGCATTATCTGTAAGACATAATGATGGTGACAGGTCACAGTTTCAGAGATGTACAGAGATACTGCTGCACATACATTTCTATGACATCTAGTACATCTGCACAGTTATCTTTGCAAATCATCATGACACGGACACGACTGACGTGTTTGTGTCACACACATGTAACACCCGTTGTGCATTGGATATCATCACCATATATGTGTGTCACCTCATTACAGTGTTCATACTCCATGTGAATGCTGTCTTGATGTGGGCATGTCTATTTGCCTGCACTGGTGTTCTTACCTATCTGCACATGCCTGGATGTATCCACGGTAATGCTGTTGACCTTGATGCTATGTATATGTCACATATCAACACAGACACAGCCTTAATGGACTTGAGTAGTGGCAATGCACACATACACATGGAAACCTGTACATGCATGTGTTTTGCCATATACATCTACACAGCACTGTACAGCTGTTTAACATCCTGCCACGGATCGCCTGTGTTGCACATGTGATAGACATGGGACAATGGCTAGTCGGACGTCATTCGCAGGGATGGTTATGAACCATAGCATGTATGGGCAAGGTTTCCTAGCTGTAACAGACAGCCATTATGCCACCGCGAGGTGCATCAGTGCCACATTACTGATCCAGACAGTTGATACTACATCTACCATGCGGCCATCACACCATGTATGACTGGGATGACATGTGCAGCTTTGATGGACAGGGATCTGTCCAGCATGTGGCGATCCTAGCATTAGGACGGTGGATGTCCATGACGTATGTCTTACAGATCAGGATATGGACATGTAGCATGTCCATCATCATGGTGTAGCAGATGTCTTTATGCAAGGTAGACTGCATGCTGCATAGTGGAGGTGAGGATTGCGAAGGCTGGTATCGCCCATCCACGCATGGCCTTTACCCCTTAAAGGTGATATGTGATCTAATATTGGTTACCCCAGTGCTGTATATGCCTGTCCAATGATCTCCGTGCTCATGGATGGCACCCTGTTATGACATGGGTACCTCGTATGACTACCTAAGGGCCTGGAGACGTCACCAATTCAGGGAGGTGTACTGCACAGCACCATCCCTTACACAGTGTCCATAATGATGACAACAGCCTAGGTGGTAGTTAATGGGTACAGGGATGTTCACCTAGCGGTGACACTGCTGATATCATCCATCAGAATGTGCACATATGTCACACACCTCACCCACACAGACCATTCCGTATGTTGTTCACAACACTGACACAGCTATTCCTCATAGGTCATGGCCATTCACATCCTTACATACACAGATGCCTAACATTTGTCTGTGTGGTATGGGCTACAATGAGGGTGGAGTACAACACATTAACCCTGTTCTACTGTAGCTGGCACTGGTGTGATATGCACATGTCACTCTGGCACCTTTTGTAGTTGTGAGTCTGTCAACAGGCCACTGGTAGAACCCTCCTGTGACATACAAAGGTATTTGTAATCAAACATCCATACTGTCTTGTACATCTGTACTGCTAACATCTACAGTGATAATGGTTCATGGACATGCACACCATACTCAGCAGGGTTATAGTGCGGTGCCACACATTATGACTGTCGTCACCACTTGTGGGTTGATATTATCCAACACCCTAACTGTATTGTATGGTCATGCTAGGCACTTGTTCAGAACTTGTGAGCATGTCATGAGCTACTGATTAATATAGCACCCATTCCACAACATTTTCCACAGGTACGCTGGCTGTCCTGAGATTTCTAGCTTGCTTATGGTACAACAGCTGTTGTATACATGTAACTCACATATCCTGTGAGACATGGTTGTATATACAGGCATGTCCAACTGTCACGTACCAGTGCTATTGCCTGTCTATAAGATGGATATGTCGTACATGTGGCAATAGAGTAATTGTCCCATGTACACATTCAATGCTCACCTCCCAACATACAACACTACAGCCTGAGGGGGATGCACTTATGCAACCCGGCTGGGGGTAATGCTGTCACCAACCCTGACTACACCTGACAGTCATGTGGGGATGTGTAACATTCGCAACACACCCCACTCATCACATAGTCTCACATGATCTCCACCGCAGGCCACACATATGAGGACAATGTGTGCAGAACCGCTCCATATTCTGTGTAGGCACCAGAGGCAGCCCCCATCACAGAACACAACATCACCAACTTATAGCCCACAGACTCATGTGTGCCCATCACATACAGCCAATAGGGTGTTATAACATACACAACACACCAGTCATAGGTGACTCTGTAGGTGGTCACACTGCAGTTCCACACAGCAGGCTACACAAGGTGATAGTCGCTTACATCTTGCTGTCGGGTAACTGGTTCTGCAACATAACCTATGCACCCATGCCACACCTCACCAGGTACGATGTGACTTGTCATTCTCCATGTTAGTGTGACTGCCCTGAGATGCCACTTCACAGACTACGTGTGCAGGGACATGCAATAGCTCGCCAGTCTTGTAGCCCTGAAAGTGTGGGCCAAGCCCTGGGGAGCATTATGCATTCATCCAGACCCGATACCACTGTACAATGACTGACTGTGTCACTTCAACAGTTGCCTATGCTTCTGCTGTTATTCCACAGGCATCTGGTATCTGTCCGCTTTGACTGACCTGGTCAAACACAATGCTTTGGCACCAATGACCTGCGCCTGTCAGCCCTGGGAGTACAGCTCACATGTAAGGCTCTTGCTGCTTCTACACTGCCTGTCTTGCACAGTTTCCAATAACAGTCACCAGCAGAATGGGAACTGGCAAGCAAGACATGGGGTCATGTGACACTATGCTTGCATCTTCCTCTGTGATGCACGCAGGCAAGACACACCTTATAATGCACCACTCCAATATCTCTGCAGAGACTGGGACCTGCCTCTAGGCTCTGCAGAGCACACCTGCAATGACAAGTTATAGACAGACCATATGGTCCAGGCACATACCTGGACCGGCACACCCACAGCTGAGGTGTTCCCACATCCCACTATGTTGTACACACATCCTGGCTAGTTACTTAGCACAATGCATCAGAGGTGCTCCACGTGCAACTAACTGTGTCCGGAACTGCTATACACATTGTAACAAGCTACAGATTCCACTACATACCCCACGGTTACCAGACCTAATTTGTTGGTGTACTGGACAGTAGGGCTCAGACAGCTACTACTGATGTGTGACTGACACTAACCCACACTTAACTGGTATGGGTAATGACAAGTCACATCGTACCTGGTGAGGTGTACCGACACATCCATGAGTCATAACCTCCACTCGGCTGGATAAACCCATACACACCACCTCCAAGACCAACATTAACCTTGACATGAACACTAACAACATGTGACTGGTGCTCCACACCTGGGGTCATCCCCTCATTGGTGGATTCCAAACATATGCGAATCAACCTTGTTAGCCACATCCTGGAACCACACCCTTCACGGCATACACAGTACATGAGTACTACAACACCTACTACAGACGTCTTATGACAGCAGTTGTTAATGTCATGACACCCGTGCAGATGGACAATGTACATACAAATGCTGCAACATACCCCAGTGCACTTCAGTAGCACGTACATGACTGCATGGATCATGCTATGCCACACAGAGCCATGATGGTACACACCAGATAACAGACACCACTCTGGTGGTCAAGTTCCATGGACATAATGTACAACAACAGGTGGAGGCTGTTGCAAAGTGGTGTACAATCCCATGGGTGGGGTAGCTCACTGGTCAGCCTCGGTAGGGCCACGGGATCCCTCATCACATACTCCATGACTAGCTACGTAAACATTACTGTGACACATTCCGGGGTGCACCACAAGGCATTATGGTGGTATGTCAGTAGTCAATGGCAATACCCATATCTGCTCTCACATACAACAGTCACTCAGGAACATTACAGACCCAGGTGATGTTGTCAACATGCTGACAGATGGATTCAATGCTAACATTACACCCTCTCACTCACTACAGGGCCACAATCCATGCAGGAACATTGTGGTGTCCCTGCGGTCACACCTACACAGTCCTAACCTGCACTCTATATGTCCTGGGACACTGGCCCCATGTCACCTTCCAAAGTCCCAGGCTGTGATGTCCACAAACCTCTGAACGACATGTCTCCCCACTAGGCCACTATATTAATAGCCTTGTATCAGACATTGTGGCCCCTGAATGGCACACAGCAACATTTATCACACTCCACACAGGTGGCACCACAATGCACGAGTGGGACTATAGTCCTACACACCTGACTGGACTGTTCTGCACAGCTATGAGGCACATCATCAAGGACGTCCTTCACAGAGACATTGTTGGGCTCCGGTCCTTTGATGCCACCCGGGTTAGACTTGTTAGGGCCAGAGCATGGCCCCTACACCTGGTGGACTCCTTTCATACAGTTACCAGGGTAGTTGATGATGGTACGGGAGTCCACACATCCTATCCTCTCATTGCCTTTCAGCACCGTTCTCCATTCTGGTATTGACAACATACACATCCACCTGCACATCGTACCCTATGTCTCAGGATGTTATGCAACGTGGCTCATGGACAGGACACACAATGAGGGTAGCATACCATAGTACCTACTGCATTTCAGTTACATTTGGCATACCACAGTCCTCAGTCATAGGGCCCCTCATGTTCAGTATATGCTTTCCTGAGGTACAGGCTAGCACACAGGGACTTTCCCTGCCTAGCTTTACAAACCCCTGCATACAAAGCACCAAGATTGATCCACCAGCTGATACTGACTCCATCCATACGGGTGTCACTGTGACAGATACCTGATATGAATATCATGGCCTCAAGCTGCATGACACAAGGTCCATGGATATCACCTTTGCATTACACCATTCACCCACTATCACATAGGTGATAGTCCCCTACATACATGTCATATTGTACATGTTTGTAGTACACACATATGTCACACCCACTCCTGTGATTACCGTATTGTCACTGTGATGTGGATATCCTTCTACATGGCCACACTTATCTGTACTGGGTGTGTAGCTGGTACATAGGCATCCATTGTACCTCTGAACTCAAGACTTCTACACACATTCAAGGGTACACCACCCCATTTAGGGTGTACCTTACACAACAGCTACAGCTTTACATACCACAACATTAACACGCCATGACGTTTATTGAGCTCCGACAGCTAAGGTATGCGGCTGAACTATGGACACCACGTCTGTACACATTTGCATACTACATACTCAGGGGTGACCTCTGCTGAACAGACAGGGCCCATGTCCACAACAATATTAATGGATATACTCCACATACGCGACATACGCAAATGCCACTGTGAGCAACATGCTCATGGATATGTGCACACACGCAACAATGAGTGGGATGTGCTTGAGGGTTACATTCCCAAACCGGACACTCACCATGCTTTGGAACATGACTCCTATGTACATCACACAGGGACACTCAGTAGCACTGTTCATGTGATACCTCCCTTGGTGTTTGGGAGACACATGTATGCCAGGGATCACTGCAGTGGCTGTACTGTGCAGAGGTGCAGGTAACACATGGCTATGTTGATCACAGGACACTACCCTAGAGAGGTGCCACTGGTGTGAACACTGTAGTTGTGCTTACACATAGACTTGCCAGACTGCATAGTACCCCACTATGAACCTGTGAAGCTATTACATGTCCTTTGTGCATGGTTACTTGCTAGCCCTTCCATTTAGATTAGCTATCATGCTATTACAATGTCCCATGCCTACAAGCCATATGTATCCTGTTATTGTACAAGCCAATAGACGATACCTTTGGTATGCATGATATGCCTGTTATACTGTGTAGAATATCTAACATATCTACCTACAATACTATACATTACACATATTTTAGATAGTATCCCATAATGTAAAGCATACTTGCACAGCGGGACCACCTTAGACATGTCATTGTCGTTATATGCCCATACACATGCCTACTGTGACAGTATATCAACATATACTATCCCCAGCTATGGCACGTACTTGTTGGACATACCCTACCACTGACGGCAGGTTGTATGTAATTGTTCTGTTTAAAGCCCTCATGTAGCATCCCTTGTGGTGTCTGTGATGTGTACCTTGTGGCCCACTGCTGGACGCACAGTTTCTACAAGCTTAAGTATGCTCAGCAAGACATCACTACATAAATACCTTTTCCCACATTATGCATTGCGGACACTTTTAATTAATGCAAACCAGGCTAAACATACAGTAGATAATTAATACAAAACATGCTATACATAAACTTACATACCGAGTATTCTACATACCTTGTTATCGTTACAGACTTTCATCTCTATCTCTCTCACACTGCTTACATGGGTATTTTGTATGAGCATACGGTTTGAATGTCTGGCAAGTCTTCCTTATATACGTTGATACCTGTAACATGTGGTTTCCTGCCACCTATTGGTGTTTCTGAGTGACTAATTACTTGCATATCAGCTGTGCAGCTACTCCATTCACCAATTATGTGGCAACAGTGGGGTATAATTGACTTCTGCACTTGGGCATTGCCCATTTGCCCTACCTTCGGTGAGACGGCCTGTATTGTGTTTTGTTATGTGTAACTGCAACTGCTATGCAAAGAGACAAGTTTACTTTGGATTCATGTCCCCCGTGGATTGTGTGTGACAGCTAGAGTATGTGGTTCAACATGTGGGTGTACCTGTCATCCCAATGTATGTTAACGGACTATTGCAAACAAAACCTGTAACATCGCCGTTTGTTCCATTATACAATGGCTACAATTTTGCATGGCGCCTTTAATTGTGTCTCTCACAAGGTATGTTGATGGTTCTGCAGTTGTTACTGACTGGATGTTTGTGCTGTTATTACAGTCTGTATTGCTATAGTTTCTAGTGTGGGGGATGTCGGTGGGTGTACGTAGCATATACAGGTTTGTGGGGCTTGCATTTCTACATATTCCATATATATGTGTGTGGGCTCCATCCCTAATTGAAGAGCTATCAGTTAGTAGACTTATGTTATGGGATTGTACACTGGGCCGTTGTTAATTGGTTTCTATATAGTATGCAGGTGAGGTTGATACTTCCATACCTCCAGAATTGCAGCGATATGTAAAGGGATATGTCTACATGACAGCTATCCCGAGTATTTCTGTCCCAGATATTTGCAGTCATTGCGGTTGTGTTGGTAACAGAACCTCTTTGCCATGGGTTGCCACCTTTTCATATGGCCATTGTTGGACACTTCTGGGACACACAGCGGTGTTTACAGGCCAACACATGGCAATGGTCAGTACACAGGATAACACATACTTTTATCCTCAATACATACCTATTGGTGTGGGACTTTAGCTACTTATCATATTGCATGTAACATTCACGTTTCTTACATACAGGCATAACTATTTAATGCTACTATTATATTATATATGGGACATATTAATGTCCTACGATCTTGGACATTTGCCCTTTGTAATGTTTTATGTCAGGACACACCTGCCCAGGGAAGGGCTGTCCTTCCTAATGTGGGACAGGTGGTAACCATATGCCTACGGCTAGCTATACCCACACCTACTGTAATGATCTACCTCCAAGTTGGCACTAACAGACACATGATGCGGACACACACACACACACACACACACACACACACACACACACACATTACAGTCACACGGGGATGCACACGGCACCCTCAACACACACATACACATACTACAGCACTCACAAACACAGTTGAACAGAGTACCTACGTGGACCACAACACCGGCAGCGGTGACTAATTATCCATTCATATCATCATAGTATTACTCGCGGTTGTACTGTTCCGGTACTGTGTTCTTTCAGTCTTTCAGCCTCATGGATATGCATGTCGGTATGTTACACATTCCATAGTTGGCGGTATCCTAATTATTTGTACCTCCAAGGTGTTATGAATGTCGTTGACCTATCTATATATATTTGCAGATATCGCTGAATCCGTATATATCAACATATATCACTCTATCGCCCTTTCTATCTGTATTATATATATGTATATATATCTGACGGGGAAAGTGACAGGCAAGCTACACCTTTCATTGTGTACTTGTTGGTGTATACTGTTTCCTGGACTCCGCATGTTTGTGTCTGTACCTGTCACATTACACACCTGCCATAGGTTAGGGTTGCTAGCTGTTCCACTCTGCAAGGGACAGTCCCTCTTTGGGCAGTTGTGTCCTGCAAAATATTTGTAAACATGGCAAATGTCCTGTGATTTTAGAACATACTTATTTCCTATAGTTTATGTAATAATCGCATAAAACAGTTATTCTGTATCTGAACCAACAAACAGAATAAGTAAGTCAACATTACAAGAATGAGCTTTTATCTAGGCAAAACAGTGCAGTTCTGCTTTTCGTACTGGCCGGGTGTATCTGTCAGCCTGCAGACATCTGACGTATGTCCCACATTAGTCATTTGAAGAGGTGGCAACCCTACCATAGGTACATCTTGCCTAGCAATAGTGTTAGGTGATCCGATACATGATTGCGTGTTCTACACCTGGCAGTGGTTGTTTTACCCTTCAGAGCAGGTGCTATTAGTACAGGGGTGAATAATGCTGGTTTCACCTGTTCTGGACATCATTGACCGTGATCTGTGCGATATTCAGAGTAGTTTATCCCTGTTTCACGCATATCCATATAGTCATATTTAAACGTCGCTTACCAGCAGTGGGCAATGCATATTCCCGGTAACATGTGCTAAACATGATCTGTTGATCTGCATCCAACATGCATTACTCGTGCCTTCGGGATTACGTTACATCCCTTGCAGGACGTGGGACCGGGAACATGCATGACGGTCACTGCATTTAACATATGGCCATCTGGGATTTGTACACGTGTTATGTCATTTTGTACGTGGAGTATACTACGGCTGTTACTCCATACTGCACTCACATGGGTAACTCAGTTAGTTTACATATTGATGAGTCCAGTTAATGGTATGTCCATGTGATGTTTACTGGATGTGCTCCGGCATTGGGTATGTATATCTCAGTGAGCCACACATGATACTGTGCTACACCTTCAAACGACCGTGGGTGGAGCATGCTGGGGTGATGAATACCTGTCATGGGTACACCCCATGCCTTGACACAACATCCATGATTATATTATGTGGAGCCCCTCATTAACGCAGCAGGGAATCTGTGCTGAGTGTGTGCAGAACAGTGCTTACACACATGTGCTCCCATGATTGCCTCTGCACCTCTACGCGACAGTTGGTTACTCGATGTTGTGGTGACAGCGGACACTGTTTTCCCCATTTGGTGTATGGCCTCTGACAATCGTCCGTGTACCTACCGATGTACCTGGGAACCTATACACACAGCACCACCATATGCTGATAGGCACATGTACTGTTCAGGTGTTGACATTCCGTGTTCCAATAGCTGTTGTGTGTACAATGTTTGAGGGCTTCCTATGTAGGATTCACACAGTGGGCCACCTATACATTACAATTTACAGGTGGTTGTGCTTGTGTGCCATCCATTTTACTGTGTGTGCAGGTGGAGAGGTGTGTCAGTCTGTAGGGGCCTACACTGTCAGAGTATGTGCTATACGTTCCCTCTTTGCCAAGGCATAGGCATATTGGGCACGCCTCCGTCTGCCTACTGGGGCTGGCAAAGTGTGTTCATGGTCTGAATCCCTCTGTGCCTGTGATGGCCTTGGCAATTGCGCTGGGCTATCAGGGCCTTCACCGTTTTGTCCCTGCTGCAGCTGTTTCCACAGGATCATATTATGTAGCATGGCACATACTATGATGATGTGGGCACATGTGCCTGGAGAGTACTGCAAGGCTCCACCAAATGTGTCCAAGCACCGGAACTGTGATTTCAGCATCCCGAACACACGCTCTATGATGATTCTGGTTTGTGCGTGTGCCTCATTATGGCATTCTTGCATGGGTGTGTGTGCATTTCTGATGGGAGTCATCATCCATGGCTCCAATGCATAGCCAGCATCCCCCACAAGGTGGCCATGTGGGATGTCCCCCCTGACAAATACCTGATACAGCTGTAAGGCATGACAGATATGAGAGTCATGGTAGCTTCTACGGCTGCCAGCACACACATCCATGATATTGCCCTGGGCATTGCACATGACCTGGCAGTTGATGGAGTGGAATCCCTTGTGGTTTATGTAGTGCCTACCATGCTCACCGGGTGGTGACTTGATTTGTATGTGCGTGCAGTCTATCACACCCAGTACCTCCAGGAAGTGATGCATATTGCTGGCCAACTCCTCCTGAGTTCGGGGGAAGTATATATGCTCATTGGCATGTGGTAATATGGCATCCAGGAAATGGTGTAGTACCCTGGATGCTGATGCCTGTGAGATCCCCATTATATCTCCAGTTGGCTTTTGAAAGGTACCTGTGGCTAGTATTCGCATGCTTACACATACCTTTGTGTCCACTGGGATGGGTTCCCCTCTGTTATTTCTGGTTCTCAGGCATGGCCGGCACAGCTCCACTATTTGTTGTAAGATGTCCCTGTCCACCCTGTAACACTCTACTATCTCCAGATCATGTAGACCCTGGTAGGTTACCCTTAGTCTGAACACTCTTCTCCTCCTCCGGTGGTTGTCGGCATCATCCTCCACAACACCGTCAGTCTCTAACACATGCTGATAAATCACAGCTATGGCAGCTCCCAACATGTGCATTTTAAAAGTTCCCCATGTGTTTACACCTATGGTGCAGTGTTTGGGAATTCACAGGTGTGTGTAGGGTGCTTTCACACTTTATACTATTGTGCTGTGAACACCGATGATGTCATAGGGTGTGTATGTACGATCGTAGATACAGGGTATCTTATGTGTTTTACTACCGGAACTACTATTGTGGTGCCTTTGGTGTTGAATTACATTTGGCTGCTGTGGATTACCTCTTGACCTTCCCTTTACATTTCTGCACGTTCCACCTACCATTTTCTGGCATGCATCCAGCAGCCTGCTTTCATTTGTACTTTCCTAGACCTGGTGTATCTTGCATAATGTGTGCTATTGCTGGTCTACTGTTGGTTTGCTTTGCTCTGCTATGACAGATCTCCTATCTTTGCAATCCAATGCCTCCCCTCCTTTCTTTGCATTCCAATGCCTCCCCTATCCTGTTTTGCAGGTTTCTGCGAGCAGACTTGACAGCTGCCGTTGATTGGCCGCCGTGAGTTGATTGGTGTTGATTGCTCACTAGTACGCCAATTACCTTACTTCAGCATTTCCTTCTTTTCTTCCCATGACCTTCCTGTTTGTGCTATTGTTCGCGCCACGTGCATCCGCTTACTGGGTTTCGGGCATGTTTTCATCCTCGTACACATGCGCTTTTGGGCACCATGTGTGCTCTCAACTATATGATTCTATACCTTCCTTCCCACCCCTGTCCTGCAGCTTTGCTTAGCAACGGCCAGGCCAGATTTGCATTGCTCCAATGTGCTTACTGCTACAGTGGCACACCCCTCTGCTGATGTCATGTATCTCCTCTGAGCCACTCCTCGGTGTTATAGCGCTGGGCCATATGGTTCAACCTTCATCCGGTGGGACATTTGCGATTCAGTATTATCTGCCTCATTTGCATGGCATTGACTACTAATTCATAGTTACCGCGCCGAACACTGTTGCAGGCCCTTAGCAACCCTTGCACCTTGGTTGTGGTGTTCCATGCCTACCATTGTGTATTATGGTGTAAACCTGATTTGTATTACATTGCGATTTTATGACATTTTATATAATTTCTTTATGTTCCAGTTTGCGCATACATGCCCTGTGGTTGTACTGTGCGTTACTGTGGACATGACATTAAATGTTGTTTTTTAGGTGTTGTGCATCTTTTCTTATGCCATTGACTGTGTATTTAGCCATTGGCATATGTTAACTTTGTAATACATGAGTCTGGTCCGCTTCCATAGCTCCGATGTTCTGTTTGGGAAAATGTAAACCGTGTTTTTTGGTTTACATTTCCGTGGGCTTACGCTACACCTGCACCACTTCATGAATCACTATCTGCCTTCATTTGCATGGTGCGAAACTGCGCATGGGGTGATTAGCATACCTATGCCGAGGGCTGTGCAGTTCTAGCGTACGCCAGTAGTGCACGTGGTATTGGATCGTACCTGAATCGCTCGCCGGCCATATTTGGTGTTATTCTGCCTACGCTACGCCTGCGCCTGGCGCAAGCTTCATGAATCCCAGGGTTAATGTTTTCTGTGTTTGCAATTGCATATACAATTGACTGCTTAGAAACTCATAACTTCACCAAAATGCTAGTATTTAAAAAACAAAGTAACTTAATTCATTGGCATGATATATATATATATATATATATATATATATATATATATATATACTGTTGAAAATTTAAGGTCCAAATACAATCAAGATTCTGAGAACTGGTTAATTTTATAAATATGTAGAGACTTTGTAAACACAGAAATAAATAAGATATTTAACTTAGATAAGAAATTGTTCCCCAAATTATTTTAATTCTTAATAAACATCAATAATGCAATAAAAAATAAATCATATTTGCCACTAATTTATAAAATTCTTAAGCTAAATTTCACATATTTAGACAATTCCTATTGGAATTATTCCTCAAAAATTAATAATGAAGACTTCTCTGAAGAATACAAGAAAATAGTAAAATCTCCAGTTAAAACTATTCTTCATTGTGATGGAAATGTTTCACTTGGAAATTCTTACACAGAGCTGCTGTCACTCCTAACAAAATTACAATTGTGTATAACTCAAACAGAATTAAATGCTGGAGATGTGATTTTGAAATAGCTGATTGGATGCATATGGTATGTGAATGTGAAATCATCTCCCCTTTTTCGAAATAAATGAATAACTTCATTCAAGCTATATGGTCAGACAAATGTAATATTTCTAAATCTTTACTTTTACTTAATGTTTTGATTCCTGAGATAATTCCAAAAACCCAAGTGCATCTTCTTTGTTCAATTCTGCCTATAGCCAGAAAAGTAATTGCTAAAAACTGGAAAAGTAAAGTTACCCCACTAGTGTTCATAGGTTCATAGGTTCATAGGTTCATACTAGGCTATCTGCCCAAGGGCATTTATAAGCCTAGCCCATAGTTATGTGGCTTTCGCCACCCCTTTAGTTTGAATAAAAACTATGCCTATCATTTTTCTGTGCCTCTGTCAAGCAGTGACACTGAAGTAATCCCTGGGGTATATCTGCGATCTCCCATCCATTGGTCAAGATTCCTCTTGAACAAGGCCAGCGAGGTGCTCTGCCTCACATGTACCGGGATTTTGTTCCACAGCATAGGGAGTCTGGGTGATGAATCTGTCCCTCCAGCACGTTCTATTTATAACCGTGTCAAGGTTTAAGTCTCCCACCCTTGTGGTTCTGAGGGATCTAGATTTTTTGAGGTGAAGCATATTCATCAAATCTGGTTTGACATGGCCTTATATGTCAGGCACAGGTCACCTCTGAGCAAGCGGTATGAGACTGAATAAAGCTGGAGTTCTTTCAGTCGGGCAGCATAAGACATATTTTTGAGACCCTTTATCCTTTTGGTGAGGAACTTTGGGGCCTTTCAAGCTGCATCAGGTGTCTGGTCAGATACATTCGAACGGGCATTGTACTCAATCATAGGTCTAATGAGTGATGAGTACAGGGGACGATGACCTCCCTTGATCTAGATGTGAATCCCTTCATGATCAGGTGGGCGATATAGAAGGTTTTCCTAACTACTTTAGCAACATGAGTGTCAAACGAAGACTACTGTCAACTTGGGTCCCCAGATCCCTGATGACTTTTCTGTGCTCAGTGGATTGTCACCTATATGGTAGCTAGGGGTAACCTTGTTTTTCCCAAGGGTATGACTATGCATTTTTGGCGCTTAACTTCAGGCCATGGCTCTGGCACCAGTTATCCGCTTCTGTGAGGCCCTTCTGGAGGATATCTGTGTCAGATGTGTTTTCGACTATGGCGCCTAGTTTGCAGTCATCTGCAAACTTTGTCAGCCATAACCCTCCTGTGTTTGCTTGTACTTCAGAAAAGTAGATGCCGAACAAGAGTGGACCCAGGACTGAGCCCTGTGGGACACCACTTGTGACAGGCTTTGAGTCTGACATGGCTCCAGCAACTCTGACCCTGTGGGTTCTGTCGCTAGCCAGTTTGCAACCCATCTTGTGATGTATGGGTTTACATTCAAGCTGATGAGTTTTTCGATGATACCTGAGTGGGGTATTGTGTCAAGGCCTTTGCCAGGTCGAGGTAGGCTGTATGGACTGCCTTTCCTCATCAATGGCCTTGGTGACTGTCTCAAAAGTCAACCAAGTTTAAGAGGCAGGATCTGCCTTTGACAAAGCCAAACTGGGTTGGATCCAAAGTCTGCAAGTTCCCTATGTCTTTATTTATGAGTTCCATTATGATCCTCTCCATGGCTTTGCAGATAAGGCTTGTCAAGCTAATGGGGCGGTAATTTCCAGGGTCTGTGGAGGCACCGCCTTATGAAGTGGGACCACAGTCGCCGCCCACTCCTTGGGCACGATCCTGAGGTGAGGCTAAGATTAAACAGCTGTCCTAACTGTGGGTTTAATTCCTCGTTGAGTTCATGAAGCACACAGCCGGGGACACCATCCGGTCCCATGGATGCTGTGTTTTTGCCTTAGTGAGGGCAGTTCTCACCTGGGCGTTGGAGATGTTTGGGGGCTACAATCCTCTGGAATAGATATCTCCTTTGGGGAGGGGAGAAGTTTGCACTGAACCTGTCAGCCAGTATGTTAGCAATGTGTGTAGGTTCAGTAATTTTCACATCATTTTGAACTAATTCTGAGCATATCTGGGAGTTTCCTCCTAGGTTTCTAACATAGCTAAAGAAGGCCTTATGATTGTCTTTAGAGTCCTTGGCGATTTTTCTCTCAAAATTTGCCTTGGATGATTTTATGAGAGCTCTTAGTTTTTACTTATAATGATCAAAGGTGTCTTACCTTTCAAGGATTTTGCTCTATCTTGTAGTAGCTTCCTCCTTTTGTTGTAGAGCTTGTTTATGGCTGGGGTCCACCAGACTGGACGCTTGCCTTTGGTACAGAGAGTCTTAGTTTTGTTTGGGATTGCCTGATCCATGCAGTCCTGTAGGTGCTGGTAGAAGGCATTTGTAAGTGATTCAGCGGTTTGAGTAATGTTTACCACTGGCTCAGGGGCCTTAAAGGAGACCACACTAGTTTTTAGAAGTGTGAAATCGGCTTTGGAGAAGTTTTTCACTGTGGTCTTTTTTGTTTAAGGTGGGGGCGGGATGAGGACCTCCAGCGAGATTAGTTTATGATCTGATCTCACCAGTGAGGGTATACTTCCGTGTTGAACATTTTGATCCCATGTTCGTGATGATGAGATCAAGTATGTTTTCACCTCTTGTGGGGATGGTGACTAGTTGTTCCATGGCATTTGAGTTTATGAACTCCAGGAATCTTTGGGTTAGAGTGTTCGGGCTTGAGTAGTGTTCCCAGTCTATATTAGGGTAGTTGAAGTCACCTAGTATGATGGTGTTTGGAGATACATTTATCCCTCCAATGTTTTCAGGAAGGCCATGTGAGGTTCCTGAGTTTGAGAGGGTGGCCTGTAACATGCTACAAATTGCAGAGCAGTCTTGCCTATGGTTAATTGCACCTGGATGGTCTCAGATGCATCGTATGCTACACTAACCTTGAGGTGTGGGTGTCCTTTATGAATATGGACACCCTCCTTTCTTGGTGTTGTCCGGATTTTGGGGCCGGAACGATGATATGAGGTGAAACCTGTTAGTGCTGGGGTGCTCAGGAGCCTTGAACCAGGTTTCTGTCACAGCACAGACATCGATGTTCTCCATATTGAGAAGGGCCTCGAAAGTGCATCTTGAGATTGAGACTTCTGGCATTGAGCAGCATTACCCTTAGTTTTTTCCTTTTGGTGTTCTAGGGTGGTAGGTTTAGAATTTGAGCCTTGCCTAAAAAGGCACTATGGGGTGGCAAGAGCCTTGCCAATATCCGAAGCCCAGGGTGACAGGTGCAAGCCGAGCAGCGTGGCTTGTCCAGCATGTCATCCCAGGCAGACAGACATTGGATCCCCTTTGAATGACACCAGAATTTAAGCCAATTATTAAAGCTGATCATCTTATCACTGTATTGTTGAATGTATTAGTATGTCAAAAATTGTTTGTACTAGTGAATTGCATACTATAAAGATAAGACTTTTTAATATTACACATTAATATAAATCTTGGCTTAAAACTAAAGACTTGCTTGAAAAATATTAATTGTTGTTGATATGTATAACTTTGAGGTATTGATCAGCTGTGAACCTATATAAAGAGTTATTTGTTTGTTTTATAATTGATTTGTTTAGCTATTATTTTAGAAACAAAGGGAAAAAAAGAAAATACATTTTGGTGCAAAACCTGTTCGATTAAAATTTTAAACAAAAAAGTAATG